>NC_053157.1:28989165-29269165 GCF_016835505.1 Polypterus senegalus
GCGCGGGGAGGATGAAAAAATTAAAAGTGCTCACTTTGACTTAAGGCAGAAGCGCAGTCAGCGTCTCAAAGGCCGGCACAGCTATGCGCGCTGGCTGCTCGACTTTTGCTGGGCAGGAGACCACAGTTTTGCAGACACGTTCATGATATCAAAAGTCTCAGCGCTCTTTGGAGGTCATTCATATATTATATATATAGCAAAATACCCCCGCTAGCGGAGAAGTAGTGTGTTAAAGAAGTAATGAAAAGAAAAGGAAACATTTTAATAATAGCGTAACATGATTGACATTGTCATGAGTGTTGCTGTCATATATATGCCTGCCTAAATAAGTCACCCTCGCTTTGCTCTTACTTTATTTACCGTTCATTTAATCATGGCTATTGGCGGAAAAATTATAAAATGGAAGGAGGATGGCTTTACCAAAACAATTATTGATGGCGAATCGATTATTCATAAAGCTTGAATTGGTGATCTTTTTCTGTGTTAACCTCATATTTTTCATACTTCTTCTCAAACTAAGGTGGTGCGAGGGTAAAATGAATCGGGATCGCTGATCAATGTAATCGTGTACCAGGAAATCATGCATTGACAAAAGCTCCCCTTTGCTTGTAATGCAAAGTGTGATTAAATGCATTATTTTTAAGCGTTATGGAGCACATGCATCGAAGCTTCTCAGCTGTGCTTGTGCTAAGAAAAGGAAAGATTTTAAAAATAGCGTAACACGATTGTCAATGTGACCTTTTGTAAGTAGTGCCTGGAGGATTCAGTGTGGAGAAACTCTAGAGACAGCGTGTGTATTAACTTGTGGATTTTTCTGTGAGTATTTGGTGGCAGTCTGACGAAGTTGCTTGAAAGACGGCATTAGCTGAGCTCAGCTCAGACCGAAATTAGATGAATGGGAGGGAGATGATGGCGTGACTCCCCACCCGCCCTTAACTGTCAATCCCCACAAACACAGTCTCTCGGAATTTGCATAAGCACACCCCTTCACCTACAATTTTAACTTAGTTACAAAGTGATCAAAACTCTCGTTTATATCCTCGTCCTCTCATTAAACTTGTATCCCGCATTACCTGTGGGCATGTGAAGCCAGCGGTAGCCTGTCTATGAACTTAATTTAAAGTTTAGGTTTACACCTTGCTTTCTTTCGAGGCAGCAACACTCATGAATATGGTAGTATATGTCACTTTCGCTCGCTTCTTATTGTTTTGCTGCCTTCTCAATTATATAATGCATGTTTTCTTAAGCGCTTTTGGAGGTCTTCCTGGTTTTCTCGCACTGCGTTGACAATCAGTTCACGTGATTACGTGGGAGGCGTGATGATGTCACACGAAACTCCGCCCCCCCACGTCATTCCAGCTCAACTCCATTACAGTTAATGGAGAAAAATACCTTCCAGTTATGACCATTAGGCGTAGAATTTCGAAATGAAACCTGCCCAACTTTTGTAAGTAAGCTGTAAGGAATGAGCCTGCCAAATTTCAGCCTTCTACCTACACGGGAAGTTGGAGAATTAGTGATGAGTCAGTGAGTGAGTGAGGGCTTTGCCTTTTATTAGTATAGATATATATATATATATACACATATATATATATACACATATACACATATATATATATATATATATATATATATATATATATATATATATATATATATATACACACACATATATATATATATACTAGCAGAATACCAAGCTTCAATGGAGAAGTAGTGTGTTAAAGAAGGTACGAAAAAGAAAAGGAAAAATTTAAAAACTAACGTAACATGGTTGTTAATGTAATTGTTTTGTCATTGATATGAGTGCTGTTCTCATATCTATCTATATATATATTTCTCTATCTATCTATATATATATATATATATACCCGCGCTTGGCAGCGGAGAAGTAGTGTGTTAAAGAAGGAAAGAGAAAGAAAAGGAAACATTTTAAAAATAATGTAACATGATTGTCAAAGTAATTGTTTTGTGTATTTGGCGGCAGCGTCACGAAGTTGTTTTCGGTAGCTGCATCAGAAAATGTACCACAACGCCTGACACGCCTCCTTTTACTGTTTTCTCACAGCTTGGATTGCTGCTGTCATATATATACACACACACACACATACATACATATATATACACATATATATATATATATATATCTTCATATCTACATATCTATATACATATCTACATATACACACACTCGCACATACATACCTATCTACATCATATATACACACACATACATACATACACACACACAAATTATATACATGTGTGTATGTATGTATGTATGTATGTGTGTGTGTGTGTGTCTGTGTATATATATACACATACATATACTTATGTGTATGTTTGTATGTGTCTATATGTGTGTGTATAGGTTTGGTCACTGAGTGCAAGGGAAAAATAATAAATTATAGTCTATAAGTTATTAAACAGTAAAACATTAACGTTTTAAGAAGTACAGGTACATTGAAATTACATTTTCTATGTGAACATTCAAATTTGTGCCTCTGGTTATGTGCCTTACCGGCATTTAAAGAAAATTAGTTTTGTGTCCTCTGCAGTGTTAAGAGAGAAAGGCTTTGGTTTGGGATAAAAGGAAAAAAGGTGTAAAGAAAGGAAAGTTGCCTTTTTCTTTTATATAGTTAGCAAAATACCTGCGCTTCGCAGCGGAGAAGTAGTGTGTTAAAGAAGCAATGAAAAGAAAAGGAAACATTTTGAAAATAACGTAACCTGATTGTCAATGTAATTGTTTTGTCACTGTTGTGAGTGTTGTTGTCATATATATATATTTACACACACACACACACATAAACATATATATATATATATATATACATATCTATACATATACACATATATACATACATATATATCTACATATATACACACACATACATACATACACACACATATATACACACAAATACATATATATATACATACATACACACACACATATATAAACATATATATATACATATACATACATATCTACATATATACACACACAGCTATTTCAGTATCAGTGCAATACGCTGTTTGTTAAAACGGTTGACTCCCGCTCTTACGTGCAATAACAAATCAAATCATTCAGTTGTCTTTGCTCATATGTCATTTTAGAGCTGGACGCCTGGCATCTTTTTGGCCACAAGTTCGTTTCTGTTTGGTGTGAGGTTCTGTGTTGTGGAGATTCTCAGGATGGATTGCAGGTGCTCATCAGTGAGGCGACTCCTGTGTGCTGTTTTGTTAGTCTTTATCACTGAGAAGAGCTTCTCACACAGATATGTGCTACCAAACATGCACAAGGTTCGAGCCGCATGTAGACGGACTTTTTTTGTTCTTCAAAGTCACCAAAGCGCCGTGCAAACTCAGTGCGCAATAACTCTAGCTTCGCAATAACTTGCAGCATCATAAGGTAGACTTGATTAACGTGGTAAGTGTTCGGCAAGGCAGCTGAAGCGCTGCATTATGGGATCTGTAGTTTATTGTGTTACCAGCGCTTCATATACCCGGCTTTAATAACAATAATACAGTATATAAAATGATCTCGGGCGGATATAATTACACGCCGGGCCGGATGTGGCCCTCGGCCCTTGAGTTTGACACATATGGACTAAATAGAACTTGAAAAGATATATTTTTTCAAATGTGATCGCGCAATTCAGATAGAGTTGACGTGCACTACAGCCTGCATGCCTCAATGAGTCATCCTCCCCTCGCTCTTACTTTTTTACCGTTCATCTAATGAATACACTGAGTATGGCTTTACCAAAACAATCATTGATGGCGAATAAAGTATCCATTATTAGTATGTAGAGCGGGATATATATATATACATATATATATACCAGCGTATCGCAGCGAGAAGTAGTGTGTTAAAAAGGTAGAAAAGAAAAGGGAACATTTTAAAAATAACGTAACATGACTGTCAATATACAGTATTTGTTTTGTGAGTGTTACTGAGTGTTGCTGTCATCAAGGATTTGATTATCATTATTTCTTTCAATCAGGTTCGTATTTGTAGGATGTGTTGTGTTCAAGTTACATTCCGTGTTTGTCAATCGTTGTAAAGATGACAGGTTTCATTCATCGATTCGTTTCTTACTGCATCAATAAACAGCTCGTCTTCTTCTTTATCTGAGACCTGACACACTGCATGCACGGGTTTTTTACACTGTCTTCCTTTAGCGGGACATTGACTTTTTCCACCGTGTGCTTTGTTTCCAGTAGCTGGATTTATGAATATGCTGTATCAGACGCTTCATATTTTTGCTGCCTTTTCAATTGTGTAATTCGGTTTTGTTCAGCTCTTTGGAACTGTTGCTTTTATCTGTGCACGCGCCAGTTCACGTGAGCCGCTCGGTGTACATGCATCGAAGGTTCCCAGCTGTGCTGGTGCCATCTCCTGCTATGTCCATGGCTGTATTTAATGTTACCTTAGTCCTGGCACTTAAAACTTTCTCTCGCAGTTTCGCTGAGTTTGTGTCAAACACCACCCTGACCATCTCATCTTCCTCTCCATAAGCACAGTCCTTCACCCGTGAATATTTACCCGTGGCAGTTTGCTATTGGATTGCCGCTGACGGACGGCCTTATATGGGCAGGCACTAAATTACAAACGCCAGCGCAGCCTGTCTATGAACTTAATTTAAAGTGTAGGTTTACATCGTGCTTTGTTTCCGAAGTAGCAGAACTCATGAATATGGTTGTATATGTCACTCGCCGCTTCTTATTGTTTCGCTGCCTTCTCAATTATATAATGCATGTTTTCTTAAGCGCTTTTTGAGGTCTTCCTGGTTTTCTATGTACTGCGTGATTACGTGGGAGGCGTGATGATGTCACACGAAACTCCCCACGGCGTTGAAGCTCATCTCCATTACAGTAAATGGAGAAAACTGCTTCCAGTTATGACCATTACGCATAGAATTTCGATATAAAACCTGCCCAACTTTTGTAAGGAAGCTGTAAGGAATGAACCTGCCAAATTTCAGCCTTCCACCCACACAGGAAGTTGGAGAATTAGTGATGAGTCAGTGAGTGAGTGAGTGAGGGCTTTGCCTTTTATTAGTATAGATATATATATATACACACACATATATATATATATATATATATATATATACACACACACACAAATATACATATATATATATATATATATATATATATATATATATATATATATATGTATATGTGTGTGTATATATATAGTAATCCCTCCTCGATCACAGGGGTTGCATTCCAGACCCCCCTGCGATAGGTGAAAATCCGCGAAGTAGAAACCATATGTTTGTATGGTTATTTTTATATATTTTAAGCCCTTATAAACTCTCCCACACTGTTTATAAATATTCCCTGCACAGTTATACAGCATAACCCTTTGTATCCTCTTAGATATTAGGTAAGATTCATTAAAATTATGTATGTAAACACACTGTTTATATACAGTAAAACCTAAATATTATTTTAAAGATATCGAGTGTCTCCGGTATCACATATGTTACAGCCATTACAATAGACAGGCCACCGGCAATAAATACGTACAATGCAAGAAAAATAGTATACAGTAAATGTATGTACAGTGACAATTATAACGTACGTACATGTAATAAGTATTGTAAGTAGAAAATTAATTATGGTTACTCACCAACAGTGACACGATGACTTGTCCGATAATGATTAGTTTAGTTTTACTGCACAACAAAGGAGAGCATTACAGCCCTTCTAAAGGAGCCTCTTCAGGCGACTGTGTAGCACCGCCATTGTTCTTCTTCAATCCAAATCCCTAAAGCAGATTCCATCCAGACTACTGCCTTATTACATCCACTTACAACTCGTTTTGCACCCTGGTTAAAAGGACACTGCGGCCGTAGATCTTATATTCCTTTCCTACTTTTTAAATAAAAAGAATTGTAGCCTCATTGATGCCGTAATGGCTACCTACAGCGGTGTAGCTTTTCCCTTCCTTCAACATATCCAAAACGTTTACCTTTTCGGCAATCATTAACATCTTCCGTTGGCGGGCACGGCCCCTGAAGCAGTAGCAGGAGCAGATCATTTTGGAGGCATAATGAAGGGCTTGACTATGCACAAAGATGAACACAAAAGAGCACAAAAGTTAACTCTTAACACAGCGATACATGTTGATGCTGAATGAACGAGACGAGACTTCCTGGTTAACCCTGTGGAATCGAATTTGGCGCTTCGTCGCTGAGCCATTCAGCATACAGGAACTTAACTGCGTGATCTGATTGATTAGCTTCTCAGCCATCCGCAAAAAGCGTCCCTTGTATGAAATCAACTGGGCAAACCAACTGAGGAAGCATGTACAGGAAGTAAAAAAAGACCCATTGTCCGCAGAACCCGCGAAAATATATATTTAGATATGCTTACATATAAAATCCGCTAGTGAAGCCGCGAAAGTCGAAGTGCGATATAGCGAGGGATTACTGTATATATAAATATATATATATATATATATATATATATATATATATATATGATAAAAACATAGCATAAGATTGCAATTTTCTTTTTATATATTATATATGTTCAGTTGTTTATTTACAGAGTCCAGTTGATCCAGTTTAGGGTTACAGGGTTCTGAAGACTATCTCAGCATCATTGTAGAAACCTTGCCTGGATTACTTTATACCAACAGCAATACGCCTCTATAATGCATCATTGTGAAAGTGACTGCCAAGTCAGATGAGTGTTCATTTTTTTTTAGAACATTAGAACAGCCATTCAGCCCCACAAAGCTTGCCAGTACTACCCATTTAATTCTTCTAAAATAACATCAAGTCGAGTTTTGAAAGTCCTTAAAGTCCTACTGTCTATCACATTACCTGGTAGCTTATTCTAAGTGTCTCTGGTTCTCTGTGTAAAGAAAAATTTCTTAAAGTTTCTGTGAAATTTGCCCTTAACAAGCTCCCAACTGTGTCTACGTGTTCTTATTGAACTCATTTTAAAATAACAGTCTTGATCCACTGGACTAATTCCCTTCATAATTTAAACACTTCAATCATGTCTCCTCTTAATCTTCCTTTGATTTAACTGTAAAGGCTCAGCTCATTTGATCTTTCCTCATAATTCATCCCCTGTAGCCCTGGAATCAGCATAGTTGCTCTTCTCTGGACCTTTTCTAGTGCTGCTACGACCTTTTTGTAGCCTGGAGACCAAAACTGCACACATTACTCCAGATGAGGCCTCACCAGTGTGTTATAAAGCTTGAGCAGAACCTCCTTGGACTGGTACTCTACACATCAGGGCGCTATATAACCTGACACTCTGTTATCCTTCTTAATGGCTTCTGTACACTATCTGACAGTTGATAGTATCAAGTCCACTATGACTCCTAAATCCTTCTCATAAGGTGTGCTTTTGATTTTCAGACCTCCCAATTTGTATTCATGCCTAACATTTTTACTTCCTACTTTACATTTACTGACATTAAACTTCATCTTCCAAAAATCTGCCCAAGCTTGTATGCCATCCAAGTCCCTTTGAGATGATTCAGTGGATTCGAGATTATCTGCCAATCCACCTGCTTGGTATCATCTGCAAACTTGCAAGCTTATTATTTATATTCCTAGCCAAATCATTTATAGATACTAAAAATAGCAGTGGTCCTTGCACTGACTCCTGTGGAACACCACTTCTAACATCAGCCAATTCTGATGAGGTTCCTCACACCCTAACCCTTCTGCTTTATTTAGTGAGCTTCTGTAAAAAGCCAAGTCTCCCACTGGGGCAAGTAAAGCATATTGAAATGGTATCATTCTTTTATGGCCAACTTTCTTTATAACAGCATAAAGGCAGTGTGTTTTTGCAAACTATCAAATGGGTCTCATTTCATAGTGATAGCTGTGAAGAGCTGGAATATCTGAGTCTGTGAGAAGTTTATGAAAAATCTGTTATTAAATCCGTACATGTCACAACGTTATGTAGCTTACCTTTAGTACTCTTTTAATGCCATTGATGGTTGCATTGAACAGTGAGTGGACTTTTTGGTCATCATTGATGTAATCTGCATGCCGGATGCACATAAAAAGAATGTAAGCTGGCAGACAGGGCACAGTTGCTGATACCATTTGAGGCTTCATATCTGTTAATGAGAAAACAACATTAAATCAAACACCACTCTTTAATATTACACACTTCTTTCCAAGCCAACTTACAAAGAAAACTATATTGAACTATAGTAATACAAAGTAAACTACATAATGTAACCCACTTAATCCAACTCAGGAGCACACGGGGCCGTAACTAGTCCCAGCATCAAAGACAGGTAGGTGCCGTCCTCAGACTGGCCATCAGTGGAACAAGCAAATTTACAGAGCAGAAATTAGTTTTGTGTTAAAAGAAAACACATTAAAACAAAAGTGATACAACGTGACCATGTAGCACATTTCGATTTTTGAATTAACAGTATAGGAGACCCGGGTTCGCTTCCCGGGTCCTCCCTGCGTGGAGTTTGCATGTTCTCCCCGTGTCTGCGTGTGTGGGTGTGTTTGTGTGTGTCCTGCGGTGGGTTTGCACCCTGCCCAGGATTGGTTCCTGCCTTGTGCCCTGTGTTGGCTGGGATTGGCTCCAGCAGACCCCCGTGACCCTGTGTTTGGATTCAGCGGGTTGGAAAATGGATGGATGGATGAATTAACAGTAAATTTAAAGGCTAAATGACTGTAGTTGTATATTTAATGAATGCCTGTTCAATCATAAACAAATATACTGTAGAAATAACAGTATTATTTTTGTTGCTGTCATTAAACTATGTTAAATTTTACATAAGTTTGGACTTAATTTACATAATCCTAGGGAGTTGAGAGAAGTCTAAACTCACTCTCATTATGGATAGTCCTGCAGTTTGACGTTCCCAGCAGCTCGGTCAGACCAGCTTGTGAGTCACCCCTACAAACCAAATGGGCTTGACTTTGTCTGAAGTCATAAGGGTAGGCACCAGTGGTCTCAAGGAGCATGTTAATTGGTTGTCAGCATGTGGTGAGCTCACAATACTTAGGATATTTGAAACTGGGCTGCAAATCTGAAAGATCATCACACAGTCACGTAATCTGACACTCCCTGCAGTTCCTAGTTGCGCAATGTGACATCCTCGAGGTGACATGATCTAGAAACTGTAGTTATTAACTTCCTTCTCATGAAATGTACTGCCTGCTTTAGGTATTTTCCCTCTATAAAAATTCCACCTGTTTATCAATTTCCTGAGCCTGCTTAGTCCAATAGAGAGTCATAAGAGGCTTAAATCTTAAAATTAAATGTCAGCAATGTGAGGTTCAAGGCAAGACCATTCCATAACGAGTCCACTCTAATCGCAAGGCAAGTTTCATCAAACCAGGTCAAAGGATAATTGTCAGCTCACCTATTATGGACATGTTTCAAATATGGGAGGAAGCCCAGAGAAAATCCAAATGGACACAGGTAGAATGTAATAATACACACATGCAGAGCGTTAATACATATAAAATGAAACTTCCAGAATTATTCAAACATGCACTCTTTTCTAAAGATTCTGTACATTATCTAACTTGTCTGGACGTTACAGACATACATAAGCAACCTGTTAATTGTTCTAATGTCATATTTTATTCTATTGGCCAAATGTATTCTTTATAGTATGCTTTAATTCCAAATGTTAATCTATACATTTCAGAAATTGTTCAGTAAAATCTGCTTTTCCTTCTTCACATTAAGCAGTCCTTCCTTCTGTAACCATATGCCACACTTACCTGAAATGAGATTTTTCACCAGCAGTGGCTCATCTTCTTTATGATATTCCAGCATTCCCTCAAAATCCTTCTCTTTCCTCTGTACTGTGGCCTGGCGAGTCAGCTCAGGACGCGGCCGTTCAGGCTGCACAGTCACCTGGTTCACTAGGAGCAGGAAATAAAACGGACAACAGTGAGAAAAGAAAATTAAGAGGTAAACTTTAACTTTTTATTCTACACTCACTCAGGCTGTGTGTATTATAGCTTGGTTTTGTACATTTCTGTGCAAACTGACTATCTAGTGTACAGAGTACACTGAAATTGTCACATACATGTCACCCAGACTAGTGACAGTAGTACAGTACCAAAAACAGACGAGTACAGGACCAGACATGAAATACAACACTAGAATACAGATAAAAGAAACTTTCATGCAATTGGGTAGTCAAGTAACAGCAGTCATGTGTACATTTCTGTAAACTGTGACGAGAGTCTGATATTTGGTTAATTTTTAAAATTATGCTGTTCTATTTCATGATATGTGGTGCAGAGTCAAGAATGTGCTTTATCTCCATTAAGCTTTTTTTTCTGCCTATAGGGAGTTACCAAGTAGCTTTATTAAAAGTACCATATTGGGGAACTTCAATCTCAATATGATAATATTGTATTTCTGAGTAGGGAGTTACTGGTTCGTCTCTGGCAAACATCATTTCCAGGCTTTGTTTCAGGGGAGAGTCTTGTGCCCGGGGTACATTTGACAAAATTTTATTGAGAACCATAATGGAGTATCATCCTTGGGTTTACTCGTTCTTTTCCTCTCCCCTTATAGCAATTCACCATGGTTAGCACTACCAGAAGCACAGGGTTTTCCAACAACATAGTTCAAAGATTATTGACATACACAAGCCAAGTGGCCAAAATGAGGGTTTCTGTGTAGGGTTCATGTGTTTCCTAATCCTGATATGGTAAGGTGCTCAATGATATGGCAGTATGTCACGGTTAAAACTCTACAAATTCTCTTCCTAGCCACATCACACTCACCTGCAAATCACTCCAGAGAAGGCTTTAAATGTGGAATGGAAAAGGACAAGTACAGATTTGAAGAGAATAAGCCCAGCAAAGCTTGTTATTTCCCATTCACCTACAGTTTCTGAAATGCTAAAATGGCAATCTTCTGGTATTGTTCATTCATACACCATCTCAAGAAATTCCTGGCAATTACAGTAGGCCTTGATTTAGGAAATTACTGGGCCGAGTTAATTAGGATTTTTGACTCAGCTTTGTTATACATGCCTTTCTGAAATTTGGTATATTTGATCTGAGAATCTACTGGTATGCTGCTGGGATCGGCCAGTAGTGAAAAAGGGGTATATAAGATTTAGAAAAAAAAGTCTAAAGTCTATGCCTTCCAAATTGTCCTTGGGGCCTATCTTGTCATATGTGATCAACATCTGGCACCATATGGAAAAGTCACCTCTAAATAAAAATAATGTAAGCTGGCAGACATGGCACAGTTGATGATAGCATTTGAGGCTTCGTATCATTAAATTTAACAAGTCAAGTCAAGGTGGGGAGCATACACTGGTACCACACCACACGATGAAACAACTCGGGATCCCAGTTAGCAACCCCCCAGGCAGACACGTGGTCCAGTCCCACTTTCCGGAAATGACCCTCTGTCTGCCACAGCCAGGTGTTACATGGGCGACCCCTTGGCCTGGTCCAACCACTCGGGTCCCCAACAACGAGAATCTTACGAGCTGGATCACCCTCTGGGAAACGCGCCACATAGGCGTAGTGCCGTAACTGACTCTCCCTCACAATGCAGGTAATGTGCCTGATTTGGGACTCCATGAGCAATCACTCACTCGACACAAAGTCAAACCAATAGTACCCAAGGATTTTCCGGAGAGACACAGTACCAAAAGAGTTCAGTCTTCATCTCAGGTCACTGAATAGCATCCATGTCTCGCAACCATATAGCAAGACAGGAAGCACCAGGACTCTAAAGACTTGGACCTTCGTTCTTTTGCAGAGATATCAGGAGCGCCACACACTCCTTTCCAGCAACCTCATGAGCCCCAATGCTCTCCCAATCCGTCTATTGACTTCGTAGGAAGAGTCACCAGAGACATGAATGTCACTGCCAAGGTAAGTAAACCTCTTGACAAGGTCGACACTCTTTCTGCAGACAGACAGACTGCTGATGGCTATGCCCAAGAGGTCACTAAAGGCCTTAAATTTAACACCATTATTTAATATTAGACACTACTTTCCAAACCTGGAAAATGGCATACTCTCACTTCCATAATTCATAACTCTGCTCTCTCAATAGGTGGTCAGCTCTGTATGTTTCCTTCATGGCAGCACACAGGGATCGATGTGCTGGATGATTGCTTTGATAGTTCAAGACTTTAAAAGCTCGCTCAGAATACTATTCTACAATAATAGATTGCAATAATAAAAATCCTCGGGTACTGTTTAGAACAGTTGGTAAATTAACAAATGGAAATTCAGATCTACAGTACAAAATACCAACAGATATTAGCAGTACAGACTTTATGAACTTCTTCAATGAGAAAATTAAAAATATAAGATCCCAGATCTCAGCATCACAGCACAAACTGCCTACTAGCTTACCAGACCTTGCCACTGCATTCAGCACTTTAGTAATTTTAATCCTGTAACTGAGCAGGACGTCTTAACTTTAATTTCTAAAATCAAACCCACTACTTGTTCCCTAGATGCAATGCCAACAAAACTAGTAAAAAGTGCAATGGATGTTCTTGCAGCGCCTATTGTAAACATTATCAATAGTTCATTATTGCATGGCACAGTACCTGATGTGCTTGGTGTGTAGGTGTGGGTGTGTTTGTGTGTGTCCTGCGGTGGGTTGGCACCCTGCCCAGGATTGGTTCCTGCCTTGTGCCCTGTGTTGGCTGGGATTGGCTCCAGCAGACTCCCGTGACCCTGTGTTCGGATTCAGCGGGTTGGAAAATGGATGGATGGATGGAATCACCATTAATTTTACTGAATCAGCCTGCAATCTAGGAGTTATCTTTGACTCGAGCATGTCATTTAAAGTGCATATTACAAAGTTGTCCAAATCATGTTTTTTCCGTCTTAAAAATGTTGGGAAATTAACACGCTTTCTAAATAAACAGGATTCTGAGAAATTAATTCATGCATTTATTTGTAGTAGGATTGACTACTGCAATGCGGTGTTCACTGGACTTACAAACCAGAGCGCACAGTAAGATCTCAAAATACTGGTCTGCTTATGATTCCAAGGATTAATAAAATAACAGTGGGAGTTCCAGCTTTTAGTTACAGGACCCCTAAACTATGGAATGGTCTGCCTGCTACTATAAGAGATGCCCCTTCGGTCTCAGCTTTTAAATCCCGGCTGAAGACTCACTACTTTATGTTAGCATACCCTGACTAGAGCTGCTGATTAACTGTGCAGACTGCATCTCTGTGGTTATTCATTAGCACTAAAACATAAGTTACATGATAATTATAATTTGTTACTAACCCTCACCTATTCTGTTTCTCTTCTCGGTACTCAAGTGTGGCACTTGGTGCCACGGCCCACCTGCCAAGTTGCTTTGCCTGCCTAAGGGAAAGTCATTCCTGATGGAGGATCGCAGGAATCGTAAGGGAAGAGGGGTCCTTTCATTAGATTGGCTGGCCCAGCACTATCTCAGCTGTGGAATGGCCAAATGGGGGAGGCAGCTTGATGGCTGAGGTCTCCAGGACTCTTAACAAATCCAAATCATATTATGTGATATCATCTACTGTTAAATTCTGCTCCGTATTTGTAAAAATGTTTATTTTTATACTGTATTGAGGATTTGTTCTGTTCTTTGTATTGTATTGTATTGACCCCCTTCTTTTGACACTCACTGCAAGCTCAACCTACCTGGTAAGGGGTCTCTCTTTGAACTGCCTTTCCTAAGGTTTCTTCCATTTTTTTCCCTACGAGGGTTTTTTTTTGGGAGTTTTTTCTTGTCTTCTTAGAGAGTCAAGGCTAGGGTGCTGTCAAGAGGCAGGGCCTGTTAAAGCCCACTGCGGCACTTCTTGTGTGATTTTGGGCTATACAAAAATAAATTGTATTGTATTGTACTTATGACATTCCAGTCTTTATTTTTTAATTTCCCTCGTTTTACTTTCTTTCTCTACCTACCACTCTCTCTAACTACCCTTCCACCAAACCGCTTATTGTACTCTCGATTTTGTTCTCTCTCTCCCATCTACTCTTTACTGTGCAAAGCCATCTTACAAAGCTCTGTCCTTTATTTTCTTTGTCCTAGAGACCTATCTCCTCTGTCTTCATCCTTTTTATGAGACATTATTTTCTCCAATAATAGGTTTTGCTCTAGAAGTCCCAACTATCAACACATCCAATTCAGAATACTACACAGACTATCCTACTCCCCGTAAGCGTCATCTGATGGGCCTCACCACTGATCCTCTTTGTCAGTTATGTCCCTTGGTTTCCCTGGCACTTTTTTCCCCACCACACGTTTTAGCACTGCCTGTTCTTTCCTTCTGGACTCACATGTGTCACCTACTATCCTCTTTTCTTTCTTTAACTATTCCTCTGTTGCCTCCAGACCTTTCTATACTTCTGCTGAAACCTCCTAAACGTAATGATTATGTCATGGTATCCAGGCAGCAAATAAATTCTTGCCTTCCACTGGAAGGCACCGGAGCGCGTTACTGTGGACAACTGGCCGTCCTCTTTCTACAATTTAATGAAACTTGAACTGTCAGCAGCTCGGATTAAAGGTGCCTCCAGCAATGCAGTTGAAGCTGGGATGACTACTGCTGCTCAATTGTTTAAACCCTGGTTTTCTACAACACTTTGACTTTGTTTTTCTGTTGACAATTGCTTAATTTTTTTTTCTTCTAAATCTCTGCTGTTGTAGTTTATTAACAATTCTTTAACTCTTCTTTCCTCTGGTAACTGGATTTTTCCAGATTATTTAACCCTTCGGACAGGGTGAAATGAGGTGTGGTTTGGTTCTTTCTGTCTTGTGGTTGTTTATTATTTATTGCCTTTTATTTTGTCTTTATTTAATAAATACTTGATTAGAAAAAAAGTCAATACAGTATAAATGCCAATTACATTCTCAAACCCGTTTGATCCATTTCAGGGTCACAGGGCAATTTGTTAATACAACTGTGAAACTAACACATACAATGAGCACATTTCAAGTGCTTCTCTGAATAGTTAACCAGTGCAATAGCTGAAATGAAAAAGGAAAATTGCAATGGCAGTGTAACAACCTAAATGGAGAAGAGAATTGCAGTGCAGATTGAGAAAAATCAAATTAAGTAATAAAAATAAGTGTAAAACAATGATGCAGTGGGCTGGCGCTCTGCCCAGGGTTTGTTCCTGCCTTGCGCCTTGTGCTGGCTGGGATTGGCTCCAGCAGATGCCCGTGACCCTGTGTTAGGTAGGATATAGCGGGTTAGATAATGACCGACTGACTGACTGACTGATGACTAAAACAATGAAACATTTGTTGGATTAAACCAATGAAGTACACAGTAATCTATTATTGTATTCATTTTTTTATAATAAATAAAATCTACCATCTGAATTAAGCCACTCCTTTTCAAGGTATTATCTCTTTTATGAAAAGATAAAGAATACGATGCTGCCGCTTCCTTAAGAAAACTCATCTTGGTCTCCTGACAGCTTTTTTTTTTTTTTTTACAAAAGTCAGCGATTGGTTGAATTATTGTGAATGACAGGTCACACTCTGCAATGTGGCATTATGAACTGTTTGACTGAATAAATGGCACAGAGTTGAGGTAATGGCCATTTTAGTGGCTGTCGCTCCTGGCACTGTTGATGTAAATTTTAGAGTACAAATAGCTGAGCATATCGTACCCTAACAGAACGCTTTTTCTACTCATGTTGTACTGTCAATTTTTAACCTTTTGAACTCAGCAAGCCAGTTTCTCAGCCAGCTACCCAGCAGTATTTACCTGAAAGGTTGGTAGAACGGCCCACCTATTACCATAACCCTGGTGGCCTGAATAACTAAATCTTGCAGACCACAGAAAATGAGTCAAATTTCTGAAAGGCCGCTACATCTTTCTGTCATCATAACCAAGCTGGTTGGAATACCAGCCTTCACTATGTTAGACTATGCACATAATATACTGTTGTCTAGTTATGCTCTTGCGCTACTTATACATGTTACGCTGCTGCTTTTTTTGCAGCAGGTCAGTTTTGTTTTTTCTCATAGATTTCAAGAGAATACAGGACTGATTTCAGTTGTAGTTTAGCATGGGGTCAACTCAAAACAGGAGATGCTTTGTGAGTGCAGAGAAGTACAAGCAGGCAAAGACAGCTTTTGTCCTTTTGCTCCTTGGGAGGCTTCTTTCCTTCTTGAGCTCACCTTAGGACATCTGTGTAATGGTGTAACACCCCAGTCAAACTCTCTACCTGCCATTGTCCTCAGAGCAGGTTGCACTGCACCCGAGGGAGTTTGGGTGCTTGCCGGCAGAAGTGAGAGCCCTACTGCGAAGGAGAGACATGTTTCAATTGATTGGAAGACATTGAAAATTATGTGAAGTGTTCTTGTTCACTGTGATCAAAGAAGGTAAAAGCCATGTGAAGTTTTCCTGTTCATTGCTCCTGGCACTAGAAGGTGTCTTGAAGTGTGTCACTCAAAAGTGCATGAAAATGATAAAAATGGCAAGACTGAAAGTGACACAGGTTGTTCAAAAGTATCAATCTGTTGTTATAACATTGTGGCTCATCATCATATTAACATTATATAATAAAATTAGCATTTTATAAATCAAAATGGGCGGCATGGTGGCGCAGTGGGTAGCGCTGCTGCCTCGCAGTTAGGAGACCCGGGTTCACTTGCCAGGACCTCCCTGCGTGGAGTTTGCTTGTTCTCCCCGTGTCTGCGTGGGTTTCCTCCGGGTACTCCGGTTTCCTCCCACAGTTCAAAGACATGCAGGTTAGGTGCACTGGCGACCCTAAATTGTCCCTAGTGTGTGGGTGTGGGTGTACCCTGCGGCGGGCTGGCGCAGTGGCGTAGCTAGGGGCGGGTGGAGGGGGCAGTCTGCCCTGGGTGGCACATTTTTGGGGGCGGCATTATTGGCCAAAAGGCTCAGTACAATTTGTGTGTAAGCAGCAGGGTTCGGAAAAATATCACTCATGAATGAAAAAAGTCAAAGTCTCTAATTTTTAACTAGAAATGCTTGCAAAATAATGTTCAGACTGTCCTTTTGCATCAGACACAGCAGTTGAAATTTATGAGGCAATGACAAAAATAAACATAAACATTACACCGATAATAATTTCTAGAAGGATAAACAACAAATTTACAATTTATAATTTCATTTCATTATTAATCCGAATGCGTTCTTGCTCTGCGCAGAAAACATCCCCACCTATTACTTGTACCCTACTTTGGTTCTGGTTTTCATAGCATAATTAAACTAATAATTAGAACACGGCTTATCAGTGCGTCTATACTATATTCTTGTCTAGTTGATGCTTAAAAATGTATATAAAAAATAATTGCTGTTTCTTTATATATGAATAACTCTATGCAAAATGTATCTTAATTTTCCTCTATATGTAATTTAAATTTTCTATTTAAATAGTTTAACATATTCAGATATGTTGGAGGGTGGCAAATTGAAGCCCCGCCTCGAGAAGCACGAACTCGAGCTATGCCACTGGGTTGACGCCCTGCAAGGGATTTGTTCCTGCCTTGTGCTGGCTAGGATTGGCTCCAGCAGACCCCTGTGAACCTGTGTTAGGATATAGCAGGTTGGACACTGACTGACTAAATCAAAATATTTGTTTTTCAAAATAGTTAAAAATTGCTGGGGAGGCTAGGGTTATAGTACCAAAATATTGTGGAGGACAGGCTTCAAAGGGTTAAGGCACACTGCAGAAACAAGTATCAGGTTTATTTAATTTGTACACCAAGTGCCAAGGTGTTTTTCCTCACCTACTTTTTCTCCAATCACGTCCACCATCACTTAGTTTTACACCTCATTCTGTTGAAACTCCATCTTTACCAGCCTTAACTAACTTGTGTTGGCATCTCTAGCAGAGACTCACAAAATGCATATGACAACTCACAGAAAGCAGCCTGCTGATGACTGGACAACAGACTAACCTACACAGGTAGCATTGGTAATTGCGAGATTATTATTAGATTGGTTTAAAGGTATCCAAAGTCAAAAAAATTGGGAGTGGTCTCCCCTAGATTTTCTTGTATGCTCAGGTATGGGGATGGATATTTGAGGAGTAAACTGCAAGACAATGATTATATTTTTATATTATGTACATTAAAGAACCATCAACAACAAATCAAATCAAATTAATAATATATTGAACCATTATTATAAAAGTAAAATTGAATAATCAGATTCTGCAGCTGCATGAATAAAAAAGTACCACTTCTGGTTAGCGGAAATAGCTCAACCGTTGATAGAAATCTATGTTTTGTACCTAATACTTGTATGCATAATGTGTTTTTTTTTAGTGAAAGCGTACTCAAGTTATCGTGTTGACATACACACACACACAGACAGTCGCACAGACATAATTCCAAAAATGGTACTTCAGATTCATGGAGGTCTAAAATGCAGAGATTCATCAAAATCTCGAGGTTAAATTTTTACGATTATAATACTTTCCCTATATGAGAAAGTAAACAAAAGTTTTGTAATTTTCTATGAGATTGTTGCTGCTTTAATAAAATTGAACTGCCGGCTTTAAATATTTTTGAGTTTAAAATTACTATATAGTGGAAAGGTGACCTGTTGACAATAATCAGTTTTGACTAATATCCATGCTGCTTAGAGACTTGGAGTTTTACAATACATTCAAGAAGAGAGCAAGTTGTGCTGGGTACAATAAACAATAATCTCACCTTCGAGTTCCTGTACTTTCTTCATATAAATTCTCAACTGCTTTTTCAGTTTCTTTTCATTTTTTTCTAATTTTTCAACCAATTCTTTAAGGTCCTGGCGTCAAAATAAAAAATAACAGAAGTTACTACTCAAAACTTAAAAAATATTTGAAAGTCTCAATTATGTGTAACTGCTTAAAAGAATAAGACTTTGCTTCAATAACAATCTTAAATAAACCATTCCTGGATTCATTTTCTTTTTCTTTTCATTTCCTTCCCTCTATGCCTTCACAGTGTCAGGAAAACAAACTAATTGCCAAGTGTTATCAGATAATTGGATAGTCACTATATTACTTTTTCATTATGAAAAACATTCGAACATTAGAGTAATTCAGTGGCTCTCAAACTCAGTCTTACGGACTCCATGTGGCCAACCAACTCTTGTTTTTAATTGGGCTCCTAACCTAATTAAGCAAGCAGTTAGACAGAAAGAACTTCATTTGCCCCCAGGAGGAAATCTGGCTTTTAACAGTTGCTCGATAAATAAATATGATTATATTATGAAAAACAACAAACCTCTTCTCAAATACACAACAGAATTACTAACTGAACAGAGGAAAAAAAAAAAAAACAACTTCTGTCTTGGCTAAATATAAAGAAAGGCATTCACAGTCACAGTGAGGCATTATGAAGGTACAAAGAACCCCAGTGGTAATTCTTGACACACTTCTGCTGAATGATTTGTTGGTGGAAAGTCCTCACTGTTAGTGTGTCAGGAGTCTCTTAGAATATAATATATACTGTACATCTGGAGACAACCATGAGGGAATTCTTATTAAATGTGGGTAGGAGCAATTAGATGGTTCACCGAGCATCACATTTCTAAGCTAATCCAACAACTCATGAAGGTGGAGCTCAAAGTAGGGGCGGAGATTTAAGCAGCAAAGAGCAATTGCGCTCTGCTCAGCACTGTCCCACCGATAGCAAATCTATGGTTATAATTGTTAAAAAACTTCCATGGTCGAAAAGTTTCCCGAAAACAACCCTGCTAAACAAATAAACGTGTGCTGTTTATTTACTACTTTTGCTTGTCCAAGAGTATACAAAGAATCCAAAAAGCTCAGATATTTCTGATGGAGTTGCTGGAAACAGTACAAGCAATTGCTGTAGTTACTGTCTGAAAGACCAACTGCATAAACCTCATATCCTACCATTAAGCTTAAAAATCTTTTAGCCTATTCTAAGCAATGAATAATTAACAAAAGTTAAACAAACACATATTTACATAATACAGTAGTTGAAAATAAGAGACATGTCTATAATCGAAAAAGGTCACAGGATGCTGCACCCAGTGGGGGGGTGCACACTCCCTGGGAATACAGTGGTGTGAAAAACTATTTGCCCCCTTCCTGATTTCTTATTCTTTTGCATGTTTGTCACACAAAATGTTTCTGATCATCAAACACATTTAACCATTAGTCAAATATAACACAAGTAAACACAAAATGCAGTTTTTAAATGATGGTTTTTATTATTAGGGAGAAAAAAAATCCAAACCTACATGGCCCTGTGTGAAAAAGTAATTGCCCCCTGAACCTAATAACTGGTTGGGCCACCCTTAGCAGCAATAACTGCAATCAAGCGTTGGCGATAACTTGCAATGAGTCTTTTACAGCGCTCTGGAGGAATTTTGGCCCACTCATCTTTGCAGAATTGTTGTAATTCAGCTTTATTTGAGGGTTTTCTAGCATGAGCCGCCTTTTTAAGGTCATGCCATAGCATCTCAATTGGATTCAGGTCAGGACTTTGACTAGGCCACTCCAAAGTCTTCATTTTGTTTTTCTTCAGCCATTCAGAGGTGGATTTGCTGGTGTGTTTTGGGTCATTGTCCTGTTGCAGCACCAAGATCGCTTCAGGTTGAGTTGACGAACAGATGGCCGGACATTCTTCTTCAGGATTTTTGGTAGACAGTAGAATTCATGGTTCCATCTATCACAGCAAGCCTTCCAGGTCCTGAAGCAGCAAAACAACCCCAGACCATCACACTACCACCACCATATTTTACTGTTGGTATGATGTTCTTTTTCTGAAATGCTGTGTTCCTTTTACGCCAGATGTAACGGGACATTTGTCTTCCAAAAAGTTCAACTTTTGTCTCATCAGTCCACAAGGTATTTTCCCAAAAGTCTTGGCAATCATTGAGATGTTTCTTAGCAAAATTGAGACGAGCCCTAATGTTCTTTTGCTTAACAGTGGTTTGCGTCTTGGAAATCTGCCATGCAGGCCGTTTTTGCCCAGTCTCTTTCTTATGGTGGAGTCGTGAACACTGACCTTAATTGAGGCAAGTGAGGCCTGCAGTTCTTTAGACGTTGTCCTGGGGTCTTTTGTGACCTCTCAGATGAGTCGTCTCTGCACTCTTGGGGTAATTTTGGTCGGCCGGCCACTCCTGGGAAGGTTCACCACTGTTCCATGTTTTTGCCATTTGTGGATAATGGCTCTCACTGTGGTTCGCTGGAGTCCCAAAGCTTTAGAAATGGCTTTATAACCTTTACCAGACTGATAGATCTCAATTACTTCTGTTCTCATTTGTTCCTGAATTTCTTTGGATCTTGGCATGATGTCTAGCTTTTGAGGTGCTTTTGGTCTACTTCTGTGTGTCAGGCAGCTCCTATTTAAGTGATTTCTTGATTGAAACAGGTGTGGCAGTAATCAGGCCTGGGGGTGGCTACGGAAATTGAACTCAGGTGTGATACACCACAGGTAGGTTATTTTTTAACAAGGGGCAATTACTTTTTCACACAGGGCCATGTAGGTTTGGATTTTTTCTCCCTAAATAATAAAACCATCATTTAAAAACTGCATTTTGTGTTTACTTGTGTTATATTTGACTAATGGTTAAATGTGTTTGATGATCAGAAACATTTTGTGTGACAAACATGCAAAAGAATAAGAAATCAGGAAGGGGGCAAATAGTTTTTCACACCACTGTATGTTCATTAGAGACTGCACCTTATACTAAACCAAAAGCATATATATAATCTATTGTCCAGAAATCTCATGCATTTCTGTAACAAAAAATTCAGAAAAAAATATCAGGTATACCCATATTATCCAGGAGACACCATGCAAAATTATTTTGATGTAAGATCAATACTTTCCAAGATACAGCCAATTTTGTGAGGGGAGAGGGTGTGACGATGTGGGTTCTGGCTCCACACTCCCTTTGCTATTGGAAGCACTCGAACCCAACACCGTCGATAATGTTGCCGAGTGAGCTAGTCAATGGAGGCAAATTAAGCATCTGAGCAAGGGGAAGGTAAAAAGTGCAAAAGTGCTTTTATTTAAAACAGTCAACAAATCAAAAACAGTGTTCAAATAAATAGTGCAGTTCTTCATATTCATTAAATAAATAATCCATAAAAAGAACACGTGGAGGTTAAAACCATTGGAAAAATCAATAAATAGAAAAAACAATCCTTAAAATCGTGAGGTTAAAATCTTCTCTTGGAAGCAGTCTTAAAACACTAACAAAATCCGGTGCCTATTTTCTATATGCGTCTCACCTGCTAATCCCGTTTGGGCATCGCAGCAGGCAAGACGCTCTCTGCAGCTGCCCTCCTGAAACACACGCACGAGACTGGAGACCTCCCGATCCCTGGCTTCGGTATGGCACTCATCCCAGTCCCGGAGAACTTGGTTTCCCACAACGGCCAGGTCGCTCACGTTGGGGATTCCCACCACCAAGTCTCCCGACTTCGCTGCCTTTCCATGGCCTCTCCACGGCCAGTCGCCTTCCCTGGTCACTCCCGCTACCTGATCGCTCAGCGGGAGCGACATCAACACCAACACGTGGGTGTCGGCCTAACACCCAGCTTCCATGCAGCTGTCCACGAGCGCTCGATCGTGCGCTCACCACACTCACGCACCGCCCGCTTCTTCTCCTGCTCCCGGTAACCTCCGTCCTCTCCTTTACTTCTTTCTCTCTCTCCATTTCTTTTTCCCTCCGAACGTTTCTTTCTTCCCCCCTTTAAAACCGACTCGCGCTTCTTTTTAAAATGACGAGGGCCACAGCAGCTGCAGCATTAGCCGAGGGACAATCATGAATGTGGGCAGTTCCTCACCTGTGCACTAGGTGAGAAACGCCCACACCCTACGGATCGCCCCACGGCTCGCTATGGCCCAACGTCCCCTCACTAAGCCGCGAGCACAATGATTATTTATTTAAAAATGGCCTTTACTCAACGAGCTGTGGACCCATAACACCACAGAGGGGTTTCAAATTTGACACAGCTTTATATTTTTCATCAATTTTACAAGACCATATCTCAAGAACTAAACTGCCCAGCAGGCTCAGATTTTGCATTCTTGTACCTTTGTAGGTATAGTATGTAATGAAATTAAAATGTTTGGTCTAGGAGACACACTTTGGTAACAGCAGACCTTCTAAAATGGAAACAAAAAATATTTTTCACCTTTGGCATTGCTATGCTTAGGCTTTCAGAAAGCATACATCTACAGTAACTGATACAGCCTTCTGAAATGATTTTCCATGTTTAGATACCTACTCAGGGCTTTTCAGAAGGTTAGAAACCATTAAGAAACAGCATAAGAGTTTGACCAGCAAACCCCTCAGATGTGAGAAAACCATTTTGGGTCTAATTTGCAGACCAGCTTAATGCACTGTGGGAATGTCCAGACATACTGTATTTAAAATATTTTTTCCTGTATCCTGCATTGTCCCTTCTTTCTCAAAAACAAGTCTTGCTTTTCTTATGTGAATCTTTCATTTTTATTTTCTATTCTAAACATGGGTTAAATTTACATTTGTCAGTAATGATAATCATCAAGTTCTTCATTACTAACTTGGGTATAGGATTAGTGGGAAAAAAAAAAATCACCAAAGGCACATTAAGTCCAACACATGAACAGAAGCTGCTTGATTAATCATTAAATACAACACTAGTTATAATGAAATGTTAACATCTTGGTATTGAAGCAGCAGGAATGCAACCCATTTCATTTCTGTTTCAATCGAAGTACAGAGTGTAGGACTCTGTGTCTTTGAGATCAAGATGGTACTGTAGCCTCCCACTGACTGTTGTAGGTGCACTAAGCAGTGCAATGACACACTGTAATGGCTCCCAACAAATATTATCTCTAGATGGCCAATGGAAAGACTGTTCAGAATAGTTTGGATGCATTAAACATATCAGGAAGTCCGATTCAGCTTCACTCTCGTCACGAATCACACCAGTCCAACATTTGTCATCATACATGCACCCAACACAGCCACCAATAGGACACTGGTCTAATGTCAGAGAGTGTGATTGTCACAGGGCTGGATCTCAGCTGCTGCTTCAGTAGTGAATATTCGGACAGTTAATTGACTGCCATCACCAGACACCTGGCTGACTTTGAGTTTTCCATCTTCTGTAGGGATGTAACGGTGGCATTCTCAGGTACCGGGTACTCTTTTGGCCTTGGAGAATTGCATTCTCTGCTCAGCAACACAAGATAGGACTTTGCCATTTGATATGAAAAAGGTCTGACATTTGTGATAACTTACTGATTGAAAACTCAATGATTAAAATTATTGACACATGGCACATTCAATCCATGTATAGGATGGGAAATAAACATGAAAGATTTACATAAGAAAAGTAAGGTTTGTATTTTGAAAAAGAAGGGATAATGTTGAATAAATGAAAAATATGTTTAAAATGATCTGCACATACTCACATGTGGTTAGGTTGCTCTGCAAATGAAATCCAAAATTATTTTTGGATCGGAGAGCTCTGCCGTTCAGACCCTGATACAGTTACGTTCCAGTTTATTGCTTTTCAGAAAGCCTATACAGTTATCTGAAGTCTATGTGGGTTACAAATAAGCGTTTCTCAGGCCTAAACATAGCTAAGCCAAAAACTCAAATTAAATTTTGAACATTTTCAAGGTGTTGTTTTCACCATGCAGGGTCATCTGGACCAAATGTTTGAATTTCATCACATACTATACCAAATAATGTACCAGCGTGCAAAGTCTGAGCCTGCTCGGTGGTTTAGTTCTTGAGCTATGAACTTGTGAAATTTGGTGAATAAAATGAGACTGGATAAAATTAACAACCCCCTGGCCTCGGTAAACTAGCTGTGTATCTTGGAAAGTATTGATCTTACATCAAAAACATTTTACAGGGGGTCTCCTGACGAACATGGGGACATCTGGTAGTTTTCCCAGAATTTTCTGAATCTGAAGTGCATGGGCCATTGGTTGATTTGATATGGAATGAAATAAAATATTGCATTCTTCAAAGTTGGAAGAAAACATAACACTAAAGAAAGAATACTCTTAGCTTCTTTTAATATCAGCTGGACACTCACAACAATACTATTTTCGAAGGAGAGCTACTGGCAAAAGCATGCAGTCAGGTCTGGCCTGCTTCGAGGGAGTGCGAAGGCATGTTTCCTAGGTACAGGCAGGAGCGATCTCCTCCATCTGTCCGTAGGTAAGCTCTAATGTTCAGTGCAGTTGCCAGGGCTTTATACTTTTCTCACTGTCTTTGTTTCCAAAATAAGAACATGCATTTGCCAAACATGGGCTACAATCTTTTACTGGCGTAAGGTGAGTGTAAATAGCACCAGCATATTGACCATAAACTGACCATCAGACCACAGGATACACCTCCTCTCTTTTAACAGCCTGCCTGAGTTGTCTCTGCTTGCCTCTTCCCATCTTCCTGTCAGTTGCTTACATGGCAATAATGGTTTGCATAGTTTAGATATTCTCATTCATGGCCTTAGTTTTGTATAAAATCATGTATTATGGGATAAACCTCACAGATCACTTGACACACTTCAAATATTTGGCTACAGACACTTATGCTGTACATGCAACAATGCATTCTAGAAATCACAGTGCAGTCATGAGAGCCCAGAAATGAGACAATAAATAATTATAAAAGAAGCTGAATTATGGGATGGCACTAGTGCAATGATGCCTCACCAAGTTTTCATTCGTGAGACGTGTGATCTCCTGCTGAATGCTGAACTCCACTTGCGCCTCCGGCGAGAGCTGCAGAGTCTGAGCCAGGAGCTCCTGCCGCCTTTCCACCTCATCTTTAAGCCCGTCGATCTGAGCGTGCAGTGCCTCCAATTCCTCCTTGTGCTGCATGCTCTGAGACTGCAACTGGGCTTCCAAAAGTCTAAGGCAAAGCAAGCAAAGAAGTTAATGAGTGCAGCAACTTCAAAGAAACTTACTAATGAGATATATAATATCTGCCAGTACTTGAAGGGACTTTTTAAGAAATACTTACCAACTATATATTTAAAATAATTAAATGGTGCCAGGGCGGCACGGTGGCGCAGTGAGTAGCGCTGCTGCCTCGCAGTTAGGAGACCAGGGTTCGCTTCCCGGTTCCTCCCTGCGTGTAGTTTGCATGTTCTCCCTGTGTCTGTGTGGGTTTCCTCCCACAGTCCAAAGACATGCAGATTAGGTGCATTGGCGATTCTAAATTGTTCCTAGCGTGTGCTGGTGCCCTGCCCGGGGTTTGTTTCCTGCCTTGCGCCCTGTGTTGGCTGGGATTTGCTCCAGCAGACCCCCGTGACCCTGTAGTTAGGATATAGCGGGCTAAATAATGGATGGATGGATAAATACAGTGGGATGCAAAAGTTTGGGCAACCTTGTTAATAGTCATTATTTTCCTGTATAAATCGTTGGTTGTTACGATAAAAAATGTCAGTTAAATGTATCATATAGGAGACACACACAGTGATATTTGAGAAGTGAAATGAAGTTTATTGGATTTACAGAAAGTGTGCAATAATTGTTCAAACAAAATCAGGCAGGTGCATAAATTTGGGCACCGATGTCATTTTATTGATTCCTAAACTTTTAGAACTAATTATTGGAACTCAAATTGGCTTGGTAAGCTCAGTGACCCCTGACCTACATACACAGGTGAATCCTATAATGAGAAAGAGTATTTAAGGGGGTCAATTGTAAGTTTCCCTCCTCCTTTAATTTTCTCTGAAGAGTAGCAACATGGGGGTCACAAAACAACTCTCAAATGACCTGAAGACAAAGATTGTTCACCATCATGGTTTAGGGAAGGATACAGAAAGCTGTCCCAGAGATTTAAGCTGTCTGTTTCCACAGTTAGGAACATATTGAGGAAATGGAAGACCACAGGCTCAGTTCAAGTTAAGGCTCAAGTGGCAGACCAAGAAAGATTTTGGATAGACAGAAGTGACGAATGGTGAGAACAGTCAGAGTCAACCCACAGACCAGCACCAAAGACCTACAACATCATCTTGCAGCAGATGGAGTCACTGTGCATCGTTCAACCATTCGGCGCACTTTACACAAGGAGATGCTGTATGTGAGAGTGATGCAGAGGAAGCCTTTTCTCGCCCACAGCACAAACAGAGCCGCTTGAGGTCTGCTCAAGCACATTTGGACAAGCCAGCTTCATTTTGGAATAAGGTGCTGTGGACTGATGAAACTAAAATTGAGTTATTTGGGCATAACAAGGGGCGTTATGCATGGAGGAAAAAGAACACAGCATTCCAAGAAAAACACCTGCTACCTACAGTAAAATATGGTGGTGGTTCCATCATGCTGTGGGGCTGTGTGGCCAGTGCAGGGACTGGGAATCTTGTCAAAGTTGAGGGACGCATGGATTCCACTCAGTATCAGCAGATTCTGGAGACCAATGTCCAGGAATCAGTGACAAAGCTGAAGCTGCGGCGGGCTGGATCTTTCAACAAGACAACGACCCGAAACACTGCTCAAAATCCAGTAAGGCATTCATGCAGAGGAACAAGTACAACGTTCTGGAATGGCCATCTCAGTCCCCAGACCTGAATATAATTGAAAATCTGTGGTGTGAGTTAAAGAGAGCTGTCCATGCTCGGAAGCCATCAAACCTGAATGAACTAGAGATGTTTTGTAAAGAGGAATGGTCCAAAATACCTTCAACCACAATCCAGACTCTCATTGGAACCTACAGGAAGCGTTTAGAGGCTGTAATTTCTGCAAAAGGCGGATCTACTAAATATTGATTTCATTTCTTTTTTGTGGAGCCCAAATTTATGCACCTGCCTGATTTTGTTTGAACAATTATTGCACACTGTCTGTAAATCCAATAAACTTCATTTCACTTCTCAAATATCACTGTGTGTGTCTCCTATATGATATATTTAACTGACATTTTTTATCGTAACAACCAAGGATTTATACAGGAAAATAATGACTATTAACAAGGTTGCCCAAACTTTTGCATCCCACTGTAGTGCCAAACATGATCCAGGAGAAATACAATGTCATTAACGAGTCATAAGAAAATTCTGAATATTTTATTTACAGGAAGCCAAGGACAGAAAGATGTATTGAATGTAATATGAAGAAGAATGTACAACAGTATAAAGGTTAAAACCAACAGCAATAGGAAAAAGCAGCTGCCATCATTGAGCACAAATATCAGGAACTTTATATTGCCAGTGGTCAAGCCAAAGAAGTGCTCCACACGCTCAAGTCAATCATCTTATCTGAATAATCAGTGGTCACTGATGCCAGAGCCCATCCTGGCAGTACTGGGTACAAGACTGGAATTAAGCATGGATTAGTCCATGGCAGGCCCCACTCATGCATACACCCACCCAGGGCCAATCTGAACTGGCAGTTAACTTAATATACACATCTTTGGGTATGTGGAAGGAAAAGCCAGAATACTAAGAGGAAAAACCACACAGACACAAGCAGAACATGCAAACTCCACACACACACACACACACACACACAATATCTGGGCTTGGGAATAGAGAGCAGGACGTCGGTTCCTTGGTGGAACATCACCAGGGAAGATCCTCATCACTTGGTGATGTCTATGAATCACAGCCTTCATGCAGCCATTGCTAACAAGGAATATGCAACAAAGTGCTAAATATGACTTCTTTCATAGACCTGCCATTGCTGTGTCCTAAACATTATGGTGCCCTGAAATGGTGGGACCATGTAGAAAAAGTGGTGTCATTTCTATAAGGTGTGATTGAAATGTATGCAAATCCCCTTAAATGAAAGTCTGCCATGTGCACTTTAATCACAATGTCTGAATTGTGTGATGTGTAATTTTCAACTGTGGAGCAGAGGGGGAAATCAAGAAAAAGGTGTCTTTGTCCTAAACATTACAGAGAGCACCATACTTTTATTTATTAAACATTTCTGTAATAACAATGATTAATATTCAGAAATAACAGTGTTAATAGAATGTAATTACTTCTATTTGGGTCCATAAAATATATGTTTTTAATTGCATTTCAAAATCATAGAATCAAGTAGTTTAAAAACGTAGCCCAAATAGCCTTGCAATGGGTGAAATGGCTTTCATAAACAGCAGACTCCAACTCAAGTGATGTACAAAATGCACTGAGTGGTGTGCGATTGATAGTTGTGGATAGTTTATGGCTAGCTGTAGTTCATATTTCTTAAATTCCTGATGGACAGTTGAAACTTACAGTGTCACCTCCCTGTGAGCGTGCAGGCCGTCGATGTGGCAGTGACTTCTCACCACTGCATGTGCCTCTACTGACATTTCAATAATCATAATAATTTGCTTTGCTGTCAGGAGTGGCTATTGGACATGTAAAAAGAGGAACATATACAAAATGCACAAATTGAAATAGCCTCTGTCTAGGCGAGTTTAAAAAAGTAAATAAATGAGAGATTGTACGGACGGTTGCTCTGTTTCAAGGCTGATGATTTTATGAATTTCCTAATGTTTTTAATTTGGGGGGATTTTGAAATGTAAAATTTGTGTATGGCATACTCTATTCGAGATATCTAAATGAAAATGGAACTTTTTCAGCAGATTTCCACAATTCAAAAACATGAGTCCATTGAAAGTCATGCGGACGGATAAATAGACACACATGACGACAACAATAGGTGGCTTTACATTTTATGGAAATGCACCTAAAAAAACAGTGTAATGGATTTAAAAGACAGGCTTTCTCTCTTACTCTTCAGCATGGTTTTGCATGAGAGTTTATAGGGTTAACAATCTGGAAATGAAAAGCTTACATCAAGACTAAAGAATTTAAACATATAAACAAATTGATGCTTTGTGTTTACAGCAATACCTAAATTAATCAATTACATTTATTCAACACTTTTCTAACCTACTTAAAGAACTTTACATTGCCAGTGGGGAGAAATTTCAACCACTACTAACATGCAGAATCCACCAAGATAATGTGACGGCAGCCATTTATACACCAATACACTCGCCACATATTAGCTGTTAAGTGATGAAGGAGTACGAGAGATAGTTAGCCAGTAAGGGACATGGGATGGTTAGGAGGCCACAATGTCCAGCACCATGGTGGGCAATTTACCAAGATGTTGGAAAATACCCTACTCATTTCCAAAGACACCTAGGGATATTTTATGAACACAGAGACTCAGGACCTCAGTTTTATGTCTCATCCAAAGGACACCACCAGTTTTACAGTGGGAACCGGGTCATTGGGATCCACACACAGAACACAACGTAAGTGCCTCCTGATGGCTCCAAAAACACCTCTTCCAGTAGCAACCCAAGCTTTTCCTAGTTGGGCCCACACATCCTTAGCTTCATGTGGATTACCTGTTCTTAAATGCATGTAGTATGAATGCTGGCACAGACACACACTTTATTACATATGTTTGCCCCATTCTGTGTTGAGATCTGGGACCAAATACTGGTAATATGTTCTGCATGTTGTGTCTTTTTTTACTATAATTCTGAATACAAATACGTGACTATTCTGCTCCCTGCCTCTGAGCTCATTCAAGCCCTGGTCTTTACCTACTTACTGATTTGTCATTTCAACAGAATTACCCTCTTAATGTTCACTTAGATTTTTGCCCTCAAAAAGTCAGTGAAGAGCTGATCTCTTAATTTGGAGAGGTAACTGCACAGTACAAGTCCTTTGTTTTATATTCACACATACCCTTATTTCTTGCTTACGTAATTCTGACATAAAAATTCCCCCTCACCACCTGGAATTTGAATGTTTGCATAGTTCATATACTGAGAGTGGTATAGGGGCAGGGTCCAAATGAAGACTGTCTGCCTATTAAATGTTTACTCCTCTTGTTTCTTGTAACCCATGGAGTTTAAGGGTAGTGTTACTCGCTATCTGATGTGTTGCCAACCACTTAGCAGGGACACAGAAGTCTAGCAAACTGAGTGCCATTGATGTATAAAGGCATGTAAAGGTGAACCTCTGGTCACACTTTGCTCATTTGATTTATCACTTTTCATCACTGAGTTTTGCTGGCTGCTACACTTTCACAATACATGGATATTTTGAGCCAACCCATTATTTTAATTTTACAAAGTGAAATCCCCTTTGGGAAGTAAACAGCTAAAAAGTACACCATCTTCCAGTAAAGAAATGGCAGCTGTAGGAAAATAAGCATCAGTAGCTATAACACAGCAGAACACAATAAGGGAATAACTGCTTAGAGAGGAATGATATTAAAGTTGCTTTTGATCAAGAAGATCCACATCTGTTCCTTTTGCATTCTTTAAGCATTCTGCTTTTGCATATGAAAAAATGCAGATTGATGGGACAATAGTACCATTAAAATTCACAGCCAAGCTTTGCCTCCAGTGAATATGAGATTCAGAACTTGCAAGACATTTTTTTGCACTTAAGCTAAAAGGAGTTCAGTATGGTAATGTATATGAAAATTTTAAGAAGGTAGAGGATGAAAGTAAGAAAAATGCTTTAAGCTAAAATGTCTTTTGATTTCAGGCTGAAGTGCCAGCTCATGCAACATGCTGTCAAAATAAAATGAAATGAAAATCTACCACACAGAAGACAAATTGGGTGACTCTAACTAGGTATACCTCCAAATTTTAGCAGTACTGATCAGAATATAAGACAGTAAGCTTTCAAGAGAAGTTACACAGTATACAGAAAGAGGACAAAACACACACTGAACCTTCCTAAAGAAAAGATTCAACATAAAAGAAGCAGATAATTCACTCTGGCCGGGGTGACCCAAAGTCCTGTATTTCACAAGACAGTCGCGCATAGCACCCTCGATTTATGTGTCCCAGCTTTTTGTTAAACATTTTTTTTTCAACCACAGGGGCAGCACTAGTATTTTTGCCACCTTAAGTGAAACTATAAAATTCACATCTAAATCTTATATATCTCTGCACTTACCTAGGGCATTATGTTTTTTCAGGAATATATGCTTTTTCAGAGATCCTGCCTTGGTGTTTTCAGTGCTGAGATGCTTGTGTGGTTTTGTATTTTTGATCAAAGAGCTGGGGGTGGGGTGTTTTGAGGGTCACCCTTGGTCTTTTTCATGGGTGGAGAGATATGTATATTTCTATTAATGATGTGATGGGGGTGTGAAGTGCAGAGTTATGCACATTTCTACTCAATGGAAGGTAGGAGGGGTACAAAAAATGCTGCCCCCTGGATTAAATCAATTAGAGATTTGTACAAAGATAATGTGTTTTCATCCTACAAACAACTGCACTTCAAATTTAACTTCCCATCAATTTTTCCACTATTTCCACATTAGAAACTTTGCTAAACAAAATCTGTCCAATTTTCCTAACCTCCTTGATCAGTCTTGAGGACTCAGACAGCATTTCTGTAATATATAAAAACATTTTAAAGTCTTTCCTTTCAAAAATCCCATAGTACAGTGGGGAAAGGATCTCTTAACTCAGCATTTCAGAAAAGGAGTCTTCTCCTTTTTCAAGATGGCTGTAAAGTCATGATATGACCATAGAAGGCCAAAACTGGACAAATGTATCAAAAATAAAGAAAGCAAAGAGCATGGAAACAAGTGTATCCAGCTGAGACATCGGTCACCAAAGTGGCACCCCAAAGCAGTGACAAGCATATGATACTCAAAGGATATGTTGTTCACCCTTTAGTTATTATGGTGCAGTTATGCCTCTCAATAAATCTGAATCCTCCTCTTCCTCATGCCTCTGTGCTCATTCAAGCTCTGGTCTTTACCTACTGACTAATTTGGCATTTCAAAAGAAGTTCCCTCTTAATATTCTCTTAGATTTGCTTTCTTTCATTTGAATTGCACACAATATTGTTAATGAGGCCTTATCAATCCATTTTATATATTTTACACCTTAAACCTCTCTTAGTTTGTGCTTGACATATCCTGTTAGTCTTCCAAATGACTTCTGTCCACTGCCCGGATGTGGACATATGACAAGTCCATTATCACCCCCAAGTCCTTCTCATAAGCAGTACTTTCAAGTCTCAAACCTCCCATTTGTGTATTCAAATCTAACATTTTTATTTTAATTTGTGGAATGCTTTACATCTATTGGCATTTATTAAAACTAACCTTTAAATATTACTACCCTTGGACAACTCTAAATAATCTCCTCTTAAAGAAGTAAATGACTTGTGGGTAAATGCAGACAGAGGCTGTTTATCTGTTCTCATCCTCTTAGATATGAGTGCCGCATTTGATCCCATTGATCATAATATTCTTAGAAATCACCTTAGTCAATGGGTGGGCCTCTCTGGCAGTGTCTTAAATTGGTTTGAATCCTTACCTGGCAGGTAGAAAATTCTTTGTTAGTTGTGGTAATTACACCTCAAAGACACATGATATTCTATAAGGTGTTCCACAAGGCTCTATCCTGGGTCTGCTGCTCTTTTCAATTTACATGCTTCCGTTAGGTCAGATAATCTCGGGGCATAGCGTGAGCTACCACAACAATGCTGATGACACACAGCTGTATTTATCAATAGCACCTGATGACCCTGACTCTCTTGATTCACTGACACAATGTCTTACTTGTGTTTCTGAATGGAGGAGTAGTAATTTTCTGAAACTAAATAAGGAGAAAACAGAAATTTTAGTGATTGGCAAAAATGGATATAATGAGGTTATTAGAAATAAACTTGATCCATTAGGGTTAAAAGTCAAGATGGAGGTAAAGAATTTAGGGGTAACTATTGACTCTGACCTGAATTTTAAATTACATATTAATCAGATCACTAGGACAGCATTTTTCCACTTAAAAAATATAGCAAAAGTTAGACATCTTATAACATTGCAAGATGCTGAGAAATTAGTTCACGCTTTTGGGATTACTGTAATGCACTCCTCTCAGGACCACCCAAAAAAGACATCAATTGATTGCAACTAGTGCAGAATGGAGCCATCGGACCTTACTTTTATTCTATGTTAATTAGTGTTCCCTAATTTTAATTATTTATTTTGTCTTTTATCTCTTTCTTCTTCATGTAAACCACTTTGAACTATATTTTTTGTATGAAAATGTGCTATATAAATAAATGTTGTTGTTGTTAAGTTTTGGAGCCATTTCAGATTATCTAAAACTGGAAAAAGGGGTCTTGTCCATAGTTTTACTTAGTAAATGTGTTCATGGACTCTGCTGTTGTCTACCACAAAAGTGGACAGCTTTGTGAGACGTGACATCAGAAATATTTTGGATGTTCCAAAGTATAAAGACTCACGATTGACTAGTACTAAAGCAACTCAAAAAAAAAAAGAAAACCAACTAAAATATTAGGTGTACTGTATATCGGTAACAACTTCGCAAATGCATTTTGACATATAGTAGACTTCTGAATAGCATTTTGACTTTGGTCATAGGTTTTGAAAGGTAAAAACTGATAAAGTAAGAACTTAGCTTTAGGTTTGGGCTCTGAATTCTGGGAAACATTTTGGTTCTGTGTTAATGTGCATACGACGTATAAAGGTTAGCCAGTCAGACTTTTTGGTTTATCCTAAAAACAACCACTCTTCCTGACTCTGCCACCGTAATTCCCTTAAGGTCTATTTAAATTAAAAAATGAACCTAATGTTGTGTTCTGAAGTGGACACCAAGACGAGTAATGCAAATAGCTGGGCGAATCGTCACCCGCATGACAAAAGTCACCATTAACTTTGAGTCTCCCTGCTTTTGAAATCTACAACCTTGCAAATTCAGTAAAACAGCAATAAGGCATGATAGGAAACTATTCTAAATACTTAATAAATTTAACTCGGCACACCATGTGGATTACTTCTCTGCATAAAAGTCAGTGTTACTTCCATGAACTAAACACCATTTTTGCATTACTGGCAGGCATCGATTACACTACAATACTGTAGTAAATTACAGCAGACAGCTAAGGACAGAATTTTGTGAAAAACCACTGCCTGTACCACCATAGCCAAGGTGCAAGTGAAAATAAAACAGAAATGCAACCCAAGAACAAAAGAAAGTAATAACCTGGCAACTTGCTTTAAACCCTGATAGGCCAGACCAAGCTCCCCATCTTCATTCAAGTATCCCCAGTCTTGTGACTTGCTGGAAACCAAGATGAGAGAAGGAGAAAGAGAGAGAGAGAGAAAGAGAAAGAGAGATTGGGAAAGGAAGATAAAATTCATCAAATGAAGGCAGAGGAAAGGAATACAAAAGCAAGGTCAGCTGATCAGAAAAAAAGAAATCACAAAGCAACTTTCCTGCATTAAGTGGAGTCACAGTGAATCAAGGAGGCCATGGGGTGTTTTCGGTTTTTATCATGAGCTTCACCAGGCTTTAAGTGGTCCTAACAATGGTAACAATATTCACTTAATAACTTAAAACGTTTTAAGCATCCATTGACTGCAGGAAAGCTAACTTTTCCAAAGAGTAAGAAAATTTCGTCTGTACAGTCAAACCACATAAAAGATCTTTATGTTCTAAATTGTTTGGCAGGTTTTGGATTTATGATATAATCAAGATAAGAGTACTGATAAATTATGGCAGATATGCCTTACATTTTTATTTATTCATGTTCAATCTAATTTTATTGTCATTGGTGGTCAATTCACTGAAACAATATTTAGGGTACATTAGAAATTATAATGTCTGTTTGGCAAGTGTAGCACTGGCATTAAGCATATTTATTCCTTTAGCTTTATTTTCTAAAGTAGGATAAATAAATGTGTTGGCCTCCTTCACCCAGGTGAACCACTTTAGTTGGTGAACAAGACAATATTTAAACATTAAGTGAACTCAGTGCTAAATCAGCCCTACTAGCATAAAAGATGCATGCTGACATACTGAGATCAGGGCTGCAGTTACATGAACTACTGTCAGAAGGAGACTTGACCCAATTTGTTGTCTTGAGCCTTGAGCTCTTTGTCTTTCCAAAGGTGATATGGCTATCAGTCTTCATGGCCATCGCAAGATAGTAGGATGGCTACGGACTGCTCCTGCCTCAGAGGGTCCAGGGCCCGGAAAAACTTCACAAATAGTAATTCTTTATGATATAATATAAACTAGTAAGAGTAACAAGACTTCAGAACATTTGATTTTTTTTTTTTAACAATATAGTGTTCAGTATAGCATACAGCATTTGCAATAACAATTAAAAAGAGTAAAAATCACTCTTAAATTTCTAAAAATAAGTAAATAAGGAAAAAATATTAATTTTTCTGCACTAACATCTAAATGGCCTGTGAAGAAGTATTCTTGAAACCCCCCAATTATCAAGGAGGGATTTCACATACTGATGTTTTAGCTATAAATAGCAATGGGCACAGTGCCACTTGCTCATTGATTTTTTTTCCCCCAGAAAATACTTCTTATACTGTACTAAATAATCACTGTAATAAATAAATGCTTGGTTGTTGCTGTAGGTTTGTCCATAACCTTTAATATTATACGAGTGACAGAGGTAGAGAATCTTGGGTAAAAATTTCCCATCCACATTGCTCAATTCAAAATCACGGCAGGCACCAGCATTTGATAGTGAACACCAATCCATCATAGGAACACAAGTCCACAAATGCCAAACTTTCTCACACCAGAGCCAATTTAGTGCATCTGATTGATCTAACATGAAGTTTTGGGGATATAATTGAGAAAAATTGGAGTAAATAATTAAATATGTGGACACAGAGAGAGCAGGTAAGCTCCATGCAAACAGCCAAATCTCTGGGGTTGTGCGGGAGCAGCAACTTATTATAGAAAAAAGCTTATTTTTGCTTCATTGTTGTAATACCAATAATGCTAGAATATTAAAATAATGTCAATCTGATCTTTTATTTATGGCGGCACGGTGGCGCAGTGGGTAGCGCCGCTGTCTCGTAGTTAGGAGACCCAGTTTTGCTTCCCAGGTCCTCCCTGCGTGGAGTTTGCATGTTCTCCCTGTGTCTGCGTGGGTTTCCTCCCACACTTCAAAGACATGCAGGTTAGGTGCATTGGCGATTCTAAATTGTCCATAGTGTGTGCTTGGTGTGTGGGTGTGTGTGTACGCACCCTATGGTGGGCTGGCGCCCTGCCCGGGATTTATTTCCTGCCTTGCACCCTGTGTTGGCTGGGATTGGCTCCCGCAGGCCCACCTGACCCTGTAGTTAGGATATAGCGGGTTGGATAATGGACGGATGATCTTTTATTTGGCTGATTTCTTTCTCCAAGGTGACTTACACGATTGAGAAACATTTGATTACATTTCATTTCTTTTTCCAACTGGAACACAGGCAGATGAAGTGACTTGCTCGAGGTCACACAGTGTCAGTAGTCGAATCTGAACCCACAACCTTTGGTTCTGAAGTCCAGCGCCTTATCTACTACACCACACTGCCTGGACACACACTGACTGTTTAGAGAAATCTAGTAATGCGCTTTCAGGCTCAAAATAATCTTGCTGTGCTGAGAAAAATTATAGTAATAACAGTTCAGTAGGTGGATATTGTTAAAGAAGGATTAGTAAAATGTATGTTGGAAAAGTATTAGATAACAATCATATAACTGCTAATTTAAACTAAATTGATGCACTAGAAAAGTTAGTTTTCCTATTCTGTGAATTATCAGTACTTTTTTAATTTGTTGTGCGCTTTGCACATTCTTCTCTTACCTGAGTGATTGTTTTCTTATGTGCACTCCAGTTTTACTTCCATTTGCAAAAGGCAGACATGTCACAGGTATGCTGATTAGTGACTCTAAACTGGTTTAATACGCAGGGCTGTCTTACCAGCATCATAGGCCCCTGGGCAAAGTAGTGCACTGGGGCCCCTGTTTTTATAGCAAAACAGAAACATTGTGGGCACCTAGCCAGTGCCCATGGTGCCCATATGACCCTGCAATACAAATGACTCTGTGCCTGATAATGCCAGGAAAGATGCCATCTCAGGAAATCCATGAACTTGGATTAGTGGGCTACAAAATGGATAGATACATGGACAGAAATCTGTTCACAATTTAGTTGTAAAGCACTCATAATGGAATAAGCCATAAAAGAAGAGATTGAGACTTATCACACACCCCAAGTATGTCCTGGTATGGCCTGTGCTTCATTCTTTAAATTTCTGTATTGATCAGTTGGTTTATAAGATACTGTATTGCAATCTCGTAAAGCCCTTTATGTTTGCACATGTTGTGTAATAAATACTGAGTGACTGATCAATGCTGAAGCAATTTAAAATGCAAACTGAATGTTAGATAAATAATAAATAAAAGGCTGCTGACAAGTCATCAAAGAGACTGAAAGACAGGAATCCTTACAGTCCAAAGTGGTTAAAAAGCCAAATGCCAATGAATATTTTAGCCAGCTTTTTTTGAAACCTAACCATGGTGTAAAACAATTTGTCAAAAAATCTAGCACTTTAATATATATCTTATATATAAACGTCTACATGTGGAAGTGTGTGTATCTGTCCGTTCAGCCTGGAAGTGCGAGGCTACAGCATGAAGCTCAAAGAAAGCAACTCTGTCGTCAAAGAGAAACTGCCGCGAGAAGAGAAACTTGCTTAGCCGATGATAGACAATGGAGGCGAGCATGTCGGCTCCATGGTTTCTAGGAGCTCAGGCTTTTTACAGCAGGGGCTCATATATACACACAGCAAAAAATGCTTATGCAAAATTTAGACAAAAAAAATTTAAATGGGAGTTATTTTGCTTTTATTTAGCAAAAAAATCTGTCAATGGGGTAAGCAAAATTTACTTGACAAAATTTCTTAAAGTAAGCTAAATAATTGTAAATACAGATTATTTGATAAGTCAATAATTCTTATAATAAGGAAAACAAGATTTAATGTCATGATATAAATACTTTTCCACTTGCTTAGATTTAATTTTTTCCAGTGTATATATATATATATATATATATATATATATATATATATATATATATATATATATATATATATATATATATATATATATATATATATATATATATATATTACTCTCTAACAATAAAATGCAAAGAAGCTATATAAGCCAGTCTCGGTGGATATTGATGACTTATAAGATCAGAGAAGGCCTTCTGTTAAGTGCTGTGCTCTGGCTATCTGTGACAGGGAGTGGAAGAATTGACCGGAGTAGGCCAGGTGTGTAGGACACCAATTATTCTATAAGCCTTCCTAGACCGGAAGGGTCAAATACATTTATGACGCTGATAGAGAAGCAGGTTTGAAAAGGCAGAGGTGTATCAAGTGCGACAAGACTGGACTTATATTAGGCAAAACACCTCTGTTTCATCCATGTAGATGGCCATACTTTTTCTGCCATTTACCATCCTTAGGAGAGTGGCCCTTTCTGCTGCCCTATGCTGACGGCATGCTGGATCAGGGGCTATGCTGGACTAATCAAGACATTAACACAGGTACTTAGGTTGCAATAATATTATTATCACAGATGTTTATTTTTGTTTATATTGTAAATAAATGGAAATCTTAATTTAATGTATGCATAAATATATGTGTAACCTTCTCTCCTCCCTGTTCTGGTACTTTATCTTGTTGTCTGAGGTCATAGATATTAAAGGTGGTATAACATATCTAAGAGGGCTATAGCAGGGATTTGTTGCACTTTGTTATGGTCTATGCAATAAAGAATACAACAGAAAACAGGGTAACCCTAAGACCCTACCACAGCAAAACAGAAGAACGTGTATTTATACATCCTTCTTCAGTTATCAAACCTATCTAAACATCATGAAAATGACTTTTGTTTTCGTCTTAAATGGGCTTCCTCATCAATGTTTTGAATAAAGTCGACCTATTTTCTGAAACCACAGCGATTCTGTAACATACTACAACTGTATTATCTTCAACAATAAAAAGGATTTACATCTAAAAATAGAGCTTTGCAATCCAGTCAAAGCCTTAATATGGTACTGAAGGGACCCATTCTCCTAGAATGCACTGCAATGTGGGCAGGACACGTTCCACAAACATTTTAAAGTTCTTAAATTGCTTGTAGAAGTGGTATGCGTGCATGCATTTCAGTAGGAAAAGTTGTACCCAAATGCAGGGGTCACTTACGTATGGGACAGCAGAGTTTCTAACATGAAGAGATAAAAGGAAGATAAAGGTCACATTTGCCCTTGACCTTACCCCTTTCCTAGTGCAATTTTTATATATGTATCATCTATTAGTGCATTTAAGGCACACATCGTATCATTTCCTGTTTCCTATTCTAATGTAATTTTGCTTTATTACTTACTTTCATCAGATTTTTATTTTTCATCTTATGTCTCATGATCCAGGTCCTTACTGCCTTATTCAATTAGCTGCCCCCTATTAGTTAGTTCTCAGACTGTTAAATGGACATTATCAGCAGGTTAAGTGATCTAGTCACGTTAACACATGAGTCATTTGCCAGAATCAAATCACTGACTATGTACTTTAAAGTCTAGTGGGTAAAGTTTAGGTACAGGAATCAGTAAATCGAAAAAAGAATAATGTTTCATTTCATATTTCTTTCATCTTTTACCCTTCCTTAAATGCCTTGTTGTCCATAATGTGCATGAGAACTCTTGCCAGTCATTTAATTGCTACTCATGACCCTCTTAAAGTCTGACTTAGCCTCAATGAGTAGTCAATGACCATACCCTAACAGGGTGAAAATGACCATTTAATAAACTGATAACAGAGAGAGACCTCATACAAGACACAAAACATATTTATTTTCAGAAGTAATCTATAAGTAATCAATATATTTTCTGATGATCCCTCCATTCTATACCCATCTATCACTTTAGACTTTGTCATTTGTCAATACTGTGATGTGTGCAACTATTAGGAAACATCCTTCTCTTACTCTTCTACTGTTTTCGCCACATTTGTTAAATTTAATTCAATATACAGCTAAATAGTCCAAGTTCTCTTACCAAATATCCTGGAATTCCATTTAAATACTGCCAAATGTGCAAACAGAATTTGGTCAGCTTTGAATTTTACGCTCAGTTTAACAGTTTCAGTACTACAAGTATTGCCTATATTCCCATTTCAGCCTTGTCAGAATAAAAATAATCTTTATTTGACAAAAAAATCTAATAAAGTGAACAAAGTAGGTGGAGGCTAAGGACACGAATCAGAAACTTACAGTAACAAAACCCTCACTTATCGAAGAACTTACTTCTTTGTCTCACAGATGTTCTCATATGACTCAATGGACTCATCTCCATCCAGGTGTTTGATACCATTGTTCCATTCTGGTATCCTATTACCTTCCTGGAATTGAACACATTTGCAAATAATTATTCCATTGTGTACACAGATAGACAGCAAGTGGTTAAAATATGAATGTCAACTGCTTACTTATTTAAACACTGATATATAATAAAGTTATTTAAACAGGTAAAATGCATGCAAAATTGACAACTTCATTAATAACTTTGCTTTCATGCATGGAATTGAAACCTTGAAAAGAAAAGGAAAAAAATCAGATGTGAGCGTCAGTAGGCTTTGCGCCCTAGGAACCAAGTTACCTGAACTATTCTGTAACATTTCAGTAATTATTTACCGCTCTGATGCTGATCTTTCTGATCATAAAATAGGTCATTACGATAGCAATTGACAAGAAGAATTCATAATTAATTGCAGAATTATGGTATTTGAGGGTTCCTCTAGAATGTCTCTCTTTCTCTTGTACGATTTGGCTCCAAAACTAATCAGCAAATTGTCATTTCATAACAGCTTTAAGTTTCGAGTTTGGTATTTTTCCATCCAGCCTTTTTAGTTCTAGACTGTCCTCAATAAACTGTGACACACAGACAGACACACACCCATCATCGAGATATCAGTGTTTTCAGTATCAGGGGACCTTAAAACGATGAGATCCATTGAACATCGGTGATCAAAATTTTGACGAATCTAAAGATTTCGCTTCTCCCCCATTGATGATAGGTTATGGTGGTGGAGGGCGTAAAGCAAAAATACATTTTAACATGTTTGGAGTTGGGAGGCACGGTGGCGCAGTGGTAGCGCTGCTGCCTCGCAGTTAGGAGACCCGGGTTCGCTTCCCGGGTCCTCCCTGCGTGGAGTTTGCATGTTCTCCCCGTGTCTGCGTGGGTTTCCTCCGGGTGCTCCGGTTACCTCCCACAGTCCAAAGACATGCCGGTTAGGTGGATTGGCGATTCTAAATTGGCCCTAGTGTGTGCTTGGTGTGTGGGTGTGTTTGTGTGGGTCCTGCAGTGGGTTGGCACCCGGCCCGGGATTGGTTTCTGCCTTGTGCCCTGTGTTGGCTGGGATTGGCTCCAGCAGACCCCCGTGACCCTGTATTCGGATTCAGCGGGAAAATGGATGGATGGATGTTTGGAGTTAATATACCCATTTTTTCTACTTCTTTTAACACCCACCTCCATGCCTCAACTTTGGAAGACATCTTTATTTCTTTGTGTGTACATTTTTGTCTAAATACATCATTACTATGATCCTTCCACTTTTACTTTGCTTCATATCTCTTCGATTTACCCCACTTTCCCTAACAGATCACTTCAAATTTACATTTATTCACTTAGCAGACACTTTTATCTAAAGCTGCTCACAAAAGATGTGAACATAACTGAGTAAACATCAGTTTGGGTGACTGCTTACTATACAAGGGTACAACATTGGTCATCACAAGTCAAAAGCTTAAACAGAATGAAAAACTAGTTAATCTTTCCTTAGTTACAAGAACCTAACAAAGTCATTATCAATTAGATGGATATTCACAGAACAAGACAGTCTAGCCTTCAAACTCTTCTTAAATACAGGGATAGAACCAGTAGTGTGGATGGAAGTGGCAGCTCATTAAACCAGCTAGGAGAAACTCATGAAAAATCTGAAATGAGATTTAATGCCATACAGATGTGGCATCAGCAGACACTGTTCATCAACAGACTTGAGTCTGTGAGAAGGGGCATGGAACCTTATTGATGCTAACCCATTAACTACTCTGTAGACAAGCATTAAGGGATAAAAGATATTGCTACAGGGGGGTGTAGTGACATGAAAAGAGAAGTGATACGTGCTAGTCTGGGCAGATTGAACACAAGGCGTGCTGCTGCATTTTGAATCATCAGAAGCGACTTGGTAGCACAGGAAGGTACCTGTGCCAATAGATGGTTACAGTAGTTCAGACATGATAGGACCAAAGCCTGGATCAGGAGATGTCCTGCATACTCGTATACAGTCTAATCTTGAGGATGTTATATAGAATGAAACTGCAAGGACCAGAGACAGCTGCAACATGCTCAGTAAACTGCATGTTGCTCAGTTCTCCTATCCTACACCTGCAATTGCCAAATCAAAGATTATTGCATACTAATTACTGGTGAGAAAAAAAATAAAGTATATTGAGTAATGAGTTTATATCATACTCAGATTATTCCTTAAGTATTTAGCACATTTTGGTATGAAGTCTTTTTTCATAGAGTTGGATCAGTTGAGGTTTTGATAGTGGCTTGGCCCATTCATAGTTAATGGTAGTAGGTATTTAAGCTTCAACTTGCCTCTTCTTTAAGAATACTTACTGTATTTTCAATCAAAATCTATTATCCTGTATATATGGTGTGACGTATGGCTGACTGTTCACCCCGGCCAATACCGCCAGGTGGAGCCCTCCCTGCAGTATGGAGGTGCCCCGAAGACCAGCAGGGCATTATGGACATTGGGTTCTTTACTCACAGCCCTTCTGGATACCGTGGGGGCCGCTAGGAGACGCTGCAGGGAGGGACAGTGTTTATTTTCCCTACGCCCCAGAAGTATGTCCGAGTCACAAGGACAAGGGGAATGACGTGCTTCCGGGATGAAGAAAAGGACTTTTTATCTGACCTGGAAGTGATAGGAGATCACATGGACTGGGGATTAGAACACATCTGGGTCAGGGAATATAAAAGGATTATGGGAGCTCCCAGGGGCGAGCTGAGTTGGGAGGCAGGGTGGCTAAGCGTCTGGGAGTTTGGAGGATTGTTATTGTGTATTTGGTTATTGAGAATTGTGTAGAGGAGCGTGCTTTGTGCACTTTATTATTATAATAAATCTTATTATTGGACTTTTACCTGGTGCCTGACAAGTGGTCTGAGGGTTCAAGGGAGCGAGAAAGCCCTATTCTGTCACAATGGCTAAATCCTCCTTTGCATTAATCAAAGAAAATCGAAGCAAAGACCACCATGAGCAGGCTAAAAGGTAGTAGTACTGTAAGTAAATGGCAATGTGGCAAGGTAAATGTCAAGATTGGCCACATTAATTACTGTATATTTTCTCACTACTGCCACCAATCCCACAACTGGAATGGTAAGTATAGGATTATGAACATACTTTTATTTTGACAGCTGAAGAGTAATTACAAATAAGATTTTCATCAAAAGCTACAAAGTATCAAACCACAAGACTGTGTTATAATGGTACAAAGACTCACTGAGTTATGTCACAAGAAGATAAAAATGGTCAAAAGAAACATTTTGAGGAATGATTGTGTGCAAATGTGGTTATATACAGTGCTATGTGTGCTACCCATCTAAGATGGGTTGAAATCTAAGCAATCAATGTGGACCTGAGATGTTAACATTTGTAGTACACCGTACAATGCAAATGTTATATGTTATTTGGTGCGGGATTCATAAAAGCTGTGTTAATGTTTGTGATGTACCAACTACTGAAATTACAAATGCAATGTAGTTTATTACTAAGAATGTTTATGATGCATCATCTATTTGGAATAATAGAGACATAGCAATGAGGGAGGTGATAGATAGATAGATAGATAGATAGATAGATAGATAGATAGATAGATAGATAGATAGATAGATAGATAGATAGATAGATAGATAGGGCAGAGATGCATCGGGCGGAGTGGTGGCCATCAGGCGGAGTGGTGCCTCTGAGGCTAAGGATCTGCACTGGTATCCCGAATTCCCGTCACTGCCAAAAGAGATCCAACTCTGCTGGGCCCTTGAGTAAGGCCCTTAACCTTAAATTGCTCCAGGGGCGCTGTACAATGGCTGACCCTGCGCTCTAACCCCTTGATATTTGTCCCCAGAGATATACTTATACTTATATACATACTTAGATAAATACATTTACACATTACTGTATGTTTATGTATAGTGTACTGTATAAATCTGCATATATACATAGTGGGTAGTCAAACCACTACTCTGCATAATGAGGATCACTAACTGTGTGAAGCTTATATGATCAGTGAATACAAAACCAGAAGAGAAAGTAACAGTTTAGTTCTTACTATGTGTATATTGGGCTCCTTCTGCTGAACGCTGCTGAGGATCTGAGTCCTTAGTATGAGCACCTCTTCCTTACGCACTTCCAGTTCCTCATTGGCCGTCTTGAGCTGATTTAGAAGGAGATTGTAGCTTTCCTGAAGTTCGTTTGAAGAGTTGTTCTGAGTAGCTCTCTCAGCAATGGCCTTTCTGAGCTCATTTAGGTCATTTTTCAGTTTCTTGTTTTCAGACTCCAGCTCTTGCCTCTGTGAAAAACGAAAAGAGGAAGAGTTGCATTGAATGTTAACAATAATGTTATTATCTCAAAAGATCTCTGGTCTCAAAATTAATTTGAATAAAAGTGTACTCTTCCAGTAAATTCTCAAACATATAATAATAGATTGGACACCCTACCTTCTATCATTGCAGATCAGTTTAAATACCCCGGGGTAAATATCACAAGTAAACACAAAGCTCTTTATCAACAAAATTGTGCCGTCTGTATGGAAAAAATTAAGCAAGACTTGCAAAGATGGTCAACCCTTCATCTCACTCTAGCTGGAAGAATTAACATTGTTAAGAAGAATATTCTTCCTAAGCTTCTTTTTTTATTTCAAAACACTCCAATACACATCAATAAATCATTTTTTAAGCAATTAGATTCAACAATAACCTCATTTATTTGGAACTAAAAACATCCACGTATCCAAAGAGCTACCCTACAAAGACCTAAGGCAAAAGGTGGCATGGCTCTACCCAACTTTCAGTTTTATTACTGGGCAGCAAGCATACAAGTTATAAAAACCTGGACACAAATAGATGAACATACACAGGCCTGGTCAGCAATAGAAGTAAAATCCTGCAGTACTTCTTTATATTCCCTGCTTTGTGCCCCAATAAATGCAAGTTATCGGCAATATACTAATAACCCAATTGTGCTTCACTCACTCAGAATATGGAATCAATGTTGAAAGAATTTTAAGATGGAGAATCTTTTATCTGTGGCACCTCTGCATGAGAACCACCTCTTTCAACCATCACAAACATATGCAGTTTTTAATATCTGGAAAATATTTGGGATTAAATTGCTTAGATATCTTTATATATACAACATATTTGCATGCTCTAAACAATTACATTCCAAATTTAACTTTCCAGCCACACATTTCTTTCACTATCTTCAAATCAGGAACTTTGTTAAACAGAACCTTCCCGATTCTCCTCATCTTGCACCCTCCTCCATGCCGGAAAAAATATTATATTACATAAGGTCTTAGACACCATCTCTGTAATATATAGATAGATAGACGCTCATTAGACAAACAGACCATAAAAATACAAATATAAGCAAACCATAAAAAAAAAAACCTACTTCATCTGATTCAGAACAGATACTGCTGAGGGTACAAAAGATTTCTTGTATGCATTCTTCCGCGCCAATGGGGTTTTATACCTCCTACCTAATGGCAGCAATCTAAAGAACGCATAAAGAGGGTGAGAGACATCCTTCACAATCATGGTTGCCTTCCTCAACAGTGCACGGTTGTGCAGTTCAGAAAGGGGAGTTTGAGGTAATCCAATTATTTTGGAAGCCTGGTTAACTACACGACACAGTTTTGTTCTATGTTTAACAGTTAATAAGTTGTACCAAGATGAGTGATTAAAAGTGAGAACAGATTCAATAAGTGATCTATAAACCAGCGTTAAAACCTCCTTGCTAACATGAAAGGTTCTAAGTTGCCTTAGTAGATGGAGGCGCTGCTGTGCCTTCTTATATACAGCATCTACATGCTGCATGAAAGTCAGACAGGTGTCAATCTCTGTCCCGAGGTATTTAAAAGTCTGAACCTGCTCCACCAACTGACCCTGGATACTAAGTGGCTGGGAAAACGATGATGGAGCCCGTCCTTTGGGGCTACAACACAGTTCCTTAGTTTTAGAAACATTTAAAACTTATTAAAAATTATTTTACAGTACCTCCCTTTTAAAGATCCAAGAGGACACTGGGAAAAATATCTCTTAATCAATATATCAGAAAAGGAGTGGAAAATTGCATCCATCCATCCATTGTCTAACCCGCTGAATCCGAACACAGAATCACGGGAGTCTGCTGGAGCCAATCCCAGCCAACACAGGGCATAAGGCAGGAACCAATCCTGGGCAGGGTGCCAACCCATGGCAGGACACACACAAACACACCCACATACCAAGCACACACTAGGGCCATTGCAGAGAATTCACTCGAGCTCCATATGTGTAAAGCATACAATTATTCAACTCAAAATTCTATATCGAGCACATCTGTCTCACTTAAAACTGTCCAAAATCTTTCCAGGTCAAGATCCAACCTGCGAACGCTGCAATCAAGTCCCAGCTTCATTGGGTCAAATGTTTTGGGGCTGCACCAAATTAACATTATTTTGGACCAAAATTTTTAAGTGCCTTTCAGACAGCCTTGGTGTCACAATCCCTCCTAACCCATTAACAGCTGTGTTTGGTGGGCTCACAGAGGGGCTTAAAGTGGAGAAGGACAAACAAACTGTGATTGCACTCACTACACGTTTGGCACGCAGACTTATTTTGTTAAATTGGAAGAATCCTAACTCTCCTCTTTTAAGTCAGTGGAAAACCGATGTTTTATACTATTTGAAATTGGAAAAAATCAAATATTCAGTCAGAGGATCTGTACAGAATTTTTTCAAAACCTGGCAGGATCTAATCAGTAATATTTTAGAATAAGCGCTTAAGGCAGCAATTATCTCCGCATTTCTTTTTCTTCTCCATTCATCTCTATTGCCCTATTAAACTCATCAATTTAGGTTTGCTTACAAGCCTTAAGTTTTACCCCATTGGCCATGCTCTGTCTCTCAGGGGTGGGGGGCGACTTGTTTTTCAATCTTATTTTTTTTGTAAAAATTGATCTATTTGTATGGAATGATTACAATAAAAAAATAATAATAATGGAATTAGTCCCGATGAGAAATTTTTTTTTTTCCTTGGTCACATGTTCTGGGCCTGCTCCAAAGTAACATTATTCTGGACAAAAATTTTTAATTACCTCTCAGACAGTCTTGGACTCAAAATCCCTCCTAACCCATTAACAGCTGTGTTTGGGGTTCTTCCAGAGGGTCTTAAAGTGGAGAAAGACAAACAAACTGTGATTGCATTCACTACACTCTTGCACGCAGACTTATTCTGATAAACTGGAAGAACCCAAACTCTCCTCTTTTAAGTCAGTGGGAAACTGATGTGTTATATTATTTAAAATTGGAAAAAATCAAATACTCAGTTAGAGGATCTGTGCAGACTTTTTTCAAAACATGGCAGGATCTAATCAGTAATATTTTGAAATGATTTTATAAAGCACAGAGAATTTGTTGATTTAGGTATTTTTACAAGCCTTAAATTTTACACCGTTTGGCTTGCTCTCTCTCTCAAGGGTGGGGATCGATCTGTTCTTAGCATAATTCTTTTTTTTTGTAAAAACTTGATTGCTATGTATTGATTGTAATAAAATTAATAAATAAAAAAAAAAAAAAAGAATACTAAGACACAAACATTAAAGCTAAATGACACTGTGAATATAAATTGCCAAAGTAACATTCTAAAGGAGAGCCTAAACCAGTCAAATATATTTATTTCAAATAAATGATACAATGGCACCTATGTCTTGTATGTTCTTTACTGATAATATGTAAAACCTTTTTTGAGTATTTGCATTCTTTGATTTTCTAAGGGTATTCCAACTCCCTCTGCCAGTAGCTGGTCACTGTGAAGTGACCCAGGGTGAACATTTCTGAAGCTGTGTGGATGTGGCTGTCCTACCATAGACTCACAATCCAACTTGGGCTGCTTTGGTGCCAGGATAGGCTCCCAGATCACATAATCTTGTTAGAGCACCATTGATAAAATTGATAAATTATGTATTCTTCTTCTACTTCATCTTTTCCCACCTCTGTGAGGGATATAATTGCAAATATAGCTGATACCTTTATCTGGTAAAAAAAGTTGTTATTATAGATTACATAATAAGTCCAAGACAGGACCCGAACCAGTAATGTTAATGTTTAAAGTCCAGTGCTTTAACCATTAGAAATCTAAATGTCATACATTCTTTTTAAACTACTCAAATTCAGCACTTTTTTTAAAATGCATCAAAGTGATTCCTGGGAGCTCATGGAATAACAGAAGATGTAATATAATGCAATAAATGCATAACCTTTATGCTTCACCAAGCATAACCAAATCATAAACAAGTCAGCATACCTCACATTCCACCAACTTGCTCCATACATTGACAGTTGACTTAAATAGAGTTGTTATGGTTATATTAACAAAAATAAACTCTGCTGCCAAAAGAACAAACAGATGGCACACAGTCTTTCTCTTAGCTGCTTTGTGGAATCCAGAACAGTCAAGTGTTTTTTCTTTTTTTTTTGCTGACCTTCATCACTATCAGGTCTTGTCTCTTTAATCTAAATGTTTGTTTCAGTGATCTTGACAACTCTACCAGCCACTCACAAAAATGTGCAATGTACTTGGTGACAAAAGGTGATTTTGGTCATTTGAGATTGAAAACAAGTGGGATAAACAGGAAAAAAGAACATCTGCTTAAATGGGCCTCAAGTTTTATTTAAGACCCTTTTATGAATGAAACCCTCCATCTTCCAAAACTGCTTATTCAGAGCAGGGTTGCAGAGAAGCAGGAACATATTCCAGAAAGCATTAGGTACAATGTAATGACACTTTAGGAGTAATCCCTTAGGCTACCAATGTAAATAGAAACAAATGTTACAAATAAGACAAAATTCATAACTAATGATTACCTTTAGACAATTGTAGGCAGAATCTGCATCACGGTCTGGATCAGGGGAGTTTTTGTATTCATTCCCCTGTGGAATCAAAGAAAGGAAGAAACAAACAAAAATTAACTAAAGTTCAAAGCAGACCCGGCGCCAATACAAAGCCCAGGTAGGCCTATGGCAGCCTACTCTTCTCACTGTTGCTTGCAGTACCTCTTGTCGTCTAATAGTAAAAGTGCATGACGAAAATGAATGGATAACATATATATATATTCCGGAAACGTGCTCGCAATCCAAAACACTCGTATATCAAAGCGAATTTCCCCATAAGAAATAATGGAAATTCAGATGATTCGTTCCACAACCCAAAACTATTCATATAAAAAGGATTAATACAAAATATAAAGTAAAATACATAATACAAATTAACCTGCAATTTACCTTTAAAAAGAATCATGGCTGGTGTGAGTTTCTAAACTCATGTGGAATTCCACTCAACGGGACGACACGCTGAAGAGTGTCCCAAAGCAATCGCAGTCTCCCAGCGCTGTAGCAGTTTGCCGTATAAGCGCATCCAAAAAGATCAAGGAACATTATAAAGATCCCGCTGCAATAAATAACAGCGCTGTTGCTGTGTCAAACTGAATAAACTGGTGTTTATTCAGCAGGTGTTAAAGTACTGAGACTCAGTTTCGTGTTTTGGGGAGCAAGATGAGGACTCGCACTTCACAGCGCACACACACAGTCACAATGCTGTAGTAAACAGAGAGGCGCTGGGCGAGCGAGATAAGAAGAGAGAGAGAAAAAGTCGCGATGAGGGAGCAAGCGAGCAAGATAAGGAGAGAGAGAGAAAAAGACCCACTGGGCTAGCGAGCGAGATAAGGAGAGAGAGAAAAAGACGCAAGGAGCGAGCAAGATAAGGAGAGAGAGAAAAAGAACCACCATCAGCTCAGTTGTGATCACATGACACTCAGCAGACAAAGTGTATCCATACTACTCGTATTGCAAGACATCGCTCGTTTATCAAGTCAAAATTTATTAAAAATTTTTGCTCGTCTTGCAAAACACTCGTAAACCAAGTTACTCGTGAACTGAGGTTCCACTGTATATATATATATATATATATATATATATATATATATATATATATATATATATATATATATATATATACTAACAAAATACCAGCTTACATGGAGAGTAGTGTGTTAAAAAGCAATGAAAAGAAAAGGAAACATTTTGAAAATAACGTAACCTGATTGTCAATGTAATTGTTTTGTCACTGTTGTGAGTGATGAGTGTTGTTGTCATATATATATATATATATTTACACACACACACATAAACATATATATATATATACATATCTATACATATACACATATATACATATATATATATATCTACATATATACACACACATACATACATACACACACACATATATAAACATATATATACATATACATACATATCTACATATATACACACACAGCTATTTCAGTATCAGTGCAACGCTGTTTGTTAAAACAGTTGACTCCCGCTCTTACGTGCAATAACAAATCAAATCATGCAGTTGTCTTTGCTCATATGTCATTTTAGAGCTGGACGCCTGGCATCTTTTTGGCCACAAGTTCGTTTCTGTTTGCTGTGAGGTTCTGTGTTGTGGAGATTCTCAGGATGGATTGCAGGTGCTCATCAGTGAGGCGACTCCTGTGTGCTGTTTTGTTAGTCTTTATCACTGAGAAGAGCTTCTCACACAGATATGTGCTACCAAACATGCACAAGGTTCGAGCCGCATGTAGACGGACTTTTTTTGTTCTTCAAAGTCACCAAAGCGCCGTGCAAACTCAGTGCGCAATAACTATAGCCGCAATAACTTGCAGCATCATAAGGTAGACTTGATTAATGCGGTAAGTGTTGGCAAGGCAGCTGAAGCGCTGCATTATGGGATCTGTAGTTTATTGTGTTACCAGCGCTTCATATACCGGGCCATTAATAACAATAATACAGTATATAAAATGATCTCGCGGGCGGATATAATTACGCCGGGCGGATGTGGCCTTGGCCCTTGAGTTTGACACATATGGACTAAATAGAACTTGAAAAGATATATTTTTCAAATGTGATCGCGCAATTCAGATAGAGTTGGCGCACTACAGCCTGCATGCCTCAATGAGTCATCCTCCCCTCGCTCTTACTTTTTTACCGTTCATCTAATGAATACACTGAGTATGGCTTTACCAAAACAATCATTGATGGCGAATAAAGTATCCATTATTCGAGTATGTAGAGCGGGATATATATATATACATATATATATACCAGCGTATCAGCGAGAAGTAGTGTGTTAAAAAGGTAGAAAAGAAAAGGGAACATTTTAAAAATAACGTAACATGACTGTCAATATACAGTATTTGTTTTGTGAGTGTTACTGAGTGTTGCTGTCATCAAGGATTTGATTATCATTATTTCTTTCAATCAGGTTCGTATTTGTAGGATGTGTTGTGTTCAAGTTACATTCCGTGTTTGTCAATCGTTGTAAAGATGACAGGTTTCATTCATCGATTCGTTTCTTACTGCATCAATAAACAGCTCGTCTTCTTCTTTATCTGAGACCTGACACACTGCATGCACGGGTTTTTTTTACACTGTCTTCCTTTAGCGGGACATTGACTTTTTCCACCGTGTGCTTTGTTTCCGCAGTAGCTGCATTTATGAATATGCTTATCAGGCGCTTCATATTTTTGCTGCCTTTTCAATTGTGTAATTCGGTTTTGTTCAGCGCTCTTTGGAACTGTTGCCTTTTATCTGTGCACTCGTCAGTTCCGTGAGCCACTCGGTGTACTTGCATGGAAGGTTCCCAGCTGTGCTGGTGCCATCTCGTGCTATGTCCATAGCTTTATTTAATGTTACCTTAGTCCTGGCACTTAAAACTTTCTCTCGCAGTTTAGCTGAGTTTGTGTCAAACACTACCCTGACCATCTCATCTTCCTCTCCATAAGCACAGTCCTTCACCCGTGAATATTTACCCGTGGCAGTTTGCTATTGGATTGCCGCTGACGGACGGCCTTATATGGGCAGGCACTAAATTACAAACGCCAGCGGCAGCCTGTCTATGAACTTAATTTAAAGTGTAGGTTTACATCGTGCTTTGTTTCCGAAGTAGCAGAACTCATGAATATGGTTGTATATGTCACTCGCTCGCTTCTTATTGTTTAGCTGCCTTCTCAATTATATAAGGCATGTTTTCTTGAGCGCTTTTTTGAGGTCTTCCTGGTTTTCTATGTACTGCGTGATTACGTGGAAGGCGTGATGATGTCACATGAAACTCCGCCCCCACGGCGTTGAAGCTCATCTCCATTACAGTAAATGGAGAAAAACTGCTTCCAGTTATGACCATTACGTGTAGAATTTCGATATAAAACCTGCTCAACTTTTGTAAGGAAGCTGTAAGGAATGAACCTGCCAAATTTCAGCCTTCCACCCACACGGGAAGTTGGAGAATTAGTGATGAGTCAGTGAGTGAGTGAGGGCTTTGCCTTTTATTAGTATAGATATATATTCAGAGTGAGTTAAAATTATGTTAACATTTGAATGGCAGAAACAGTTTATTCACAAAACATACTTCATATGTGCAAGATGATTTACAGGAATGTCTCAACCTGTTCACCATTGTCAAAAAACAACGAGTACCATTTAAAGGCCGGACAAACATATCACAAGGAATAGCTGATACCACAGTCCGTATTCTGTCCAACAGGTCATTGATATCACCAACCTTCCTGCTATACACGTGCTCCTTCACTATACCCCATAACCAGAAATCACAAGGTGTCAAATCAAGGGAGTGTGGAGGCCATGGCAATGGCCCGCCACGACCTATTCATCAACCTGGAAAGGTGCAGTCGAGATAAAAATAATCCATTAGTGTTAACACAAGTTTGACTCACCCTGTATATATACACCAGAAGGAAGCCCCCCTGGGTTTCTATAGCACTGCGGATTCCTACAGAGCTCCATGGAAGGTGGAGTTGGGTACAGCCCTGTTGGGTTCTGTGGGTGCTGTCAGGGGGTACTGCAGGGGTTACAGCGCCCTACTTCATTGGGCTTGTCCTTCACCCATATTTCTAGACCAAATTAATGAGTCACAGGAAGTGCTTCCGGGTAAGGGATAAAAGGAGCTAATTGCAGTTACTCCCAGAGCCAGAGTCTGGATGGAAAAGATAAAACTTGCTGGAGGTAGAGTGGAAGCAGAGAAGGACAGAGAGAGAAAGACAAAGACAAGGACAAGAAGACAAAGTACTGTGTGCCATTTTATTTTTGTGTTGTCCTGTGACTGTGCTGTGGGAAACAATTTGGGAAGTGTTTCCCACTGAATAATGCCTGTGTTGTGCTTGTGGAACTTGTTTCTGTGTTGGGTTTGGGGAGCTGCTGTGTACCCTGCAGGCCACCAGTACATACATACATATACACATATACTGTATATATATAAATCTTTGCATGACTGCTAATTAAACTACTACAAAATACAGGATAAGTAAGAAAAATATTAGGTACAAATTGGCAATGAAGGTATGATTTTATTTAATAAACAAGCTCACAGAAACTAAAAACCTGATCAATCCATTTTTTTGGGTCCTTCTTACTATAATTCAGTTTTACAGTCATAAGGAGCTGCAGGATATATCCCAGCAGCATCAGATGCAAAGCAAGCACCAAACCTAAACAGGGATGTGGGAGGACAACTGGATTATGTTGAGAAGAAAGAATAAACTGGGGATTTGTACTCAGGACTCTAAAGCTGTAAAGCAGCAGCACTAAGCACTGTTTCACAATGCAGCTCACAATAAAAAAAAAAAATCAAGAAAACAAATAAATAAACTAATTTAGATCAGAACTTCTGTCTGATTAATAAAAAATACATAAAAAGTCCTACTACAATGAATTTTTTTAATCCAGTGAGATCTCTTAGAGCCAAAACATTTTCCTGCTCTTCAGGTTTAATGTTGTGGTTTTAACTTTCATTCCAATTTCACTGCAAACTCGTCAGACATGTTTCCCATGAGCAAGCCAAAGAAACGCTACTACTGTAAATGAGGTAAATGGATCAAATTGCCCACCTTTTTCTTGGCCTGCTCTTCCATCTTTTCCAGGTCTGTCTGTAGCCGTCGCCGTTCCTGCTCCAGTTCTCGAACACGCTTCTGCAGCTTCAAGAACAAAGTCATATCCATTGCTGCTTTCTCCAGTCCAAGTTCCTGGGAGATAAAAATTGCAAAAGAGATTTTGATGAGGAGGAGTAAAGGAACACGGCAACTTACATCCAAGACAAAACTCTTAATATGAAACCTTTGCCTTGCAGAAAGGATGTTTTTTTTTAAAGAATGGCAGGAGATATGTTTCTTATGGACATTATCAAACAGGAATATCCTCCAAGTGTGACAAATCTCTTTCAGATCCAGCAGGTTTTTCAACACTTACTCTGCTGGACTATTTCTTTTAATAACAGAGTACATGATCTTCTCCTCCACCCTCTCTTTTGAAACACCCAGAGCTAATCTTGCTAAACTCAATGCAATCAAGCCTGAAATGAAGTTACCATGAGAGTGGCACAGAATAAATGCATCTCCTAATAGGTTTAACTCCACATTTTAAATGTGTATTTATTTTAAATCAATGTGATGGATTAGCATTCCGTCCAGGGTTTTGTTCCTGAATTGCACCCAGTGCTACCATGATGTGAACCTGTATAGCACTACAGTGTTCAGTCAAGGATGGATGGTTTGATGGATGGACTTTTTGGCCTCCATCATCAACTGTCATTCAGCATCAGCATACAAGGCCACAAATAACGGGTTATCACATTAAATCTTGTAATGCATTGATTATACTCGACATAAGATGTAAGATGTCACTGAAGACAACTTTTATAACAAGGATGCCAGAGTGCTTATTTCTGCAGCAACACATGCAAGTGATTTCCAATAAATCTGTGCCCTAATCCATATGATGTTAAGTCTGTAGGCTCCAGCCACCTCTGAATCTGTACTGAATCAAAATTATTCAGAAATAATTGGATATACGAAGTAGCAAGGGGGTAACAAGACTAGAGCTGCTGCCTCACAAGTGTGTTCTGCTTTCTAGATAACTGCCCTTGTGGAGTTTGTATTTTCTAACCATATCCCTGAGTATTTAACTTTCCTCATGCAATTTACATTAAATGATAATCCTAACCTGACCCAATGCCGATGCATGTATCTGTGTGTTGAAGACTCGTTTCTGGCTTGTATCGAACAAGCAGAAAATGAGCGGAGGAGAGGTGGCAGTGAATAAATGGATGGATGTTTAACTTTTGCCTTCTAAAATATATTCTCACTGAAGCCAGTTGCATAACATATCTGCCTGGACACAACCATGAGTGAATTGTGCTTAAAACTGGGTGGCAACAATTAGACAGCTCACTGAGTGTCACATTTCTAAACCAATCCAACGCTACATGAAGGTTGAGCTCAGAGTATGGATGGTGAATGTGAACACCATGACACCTTAAATAAAATTGAACATTACTGTCCAATTGGAAATGAAAACAAGATATGACAAAATAGCTGCAGTGTTTTAACACGCTGTATATCCACAATGCTTATCTTAACTCTGTTTGCTGTTGTTATGTCACTTAGTTATGGAATAGTTAAAATGACAGGAAGATATTGTAGCAGACATGTGGAGCCCAGTAACTGTGGTGGTCTGCGTGTCTGTCTTCACTGTCATTACACAATGCAAATGAAATGAATTAAGTTGGTTACCTTGTGCTACTGAGCTCCGGAATGGGTAACAGCAATTTTAGCTTTTTATTTTCTCTCAGCATCAATTTGTTCAGTTTCTTTTGCTCTCTTCCTCAGAACCCTGACGGCAGTTTAAAAAGCACGGACTGGAGAAATTGGGGGCAGGTCTTTTAGGAAGAAGCCCTGTGCGTGTAGCCTTTGCAGTGATGGATTTCACGGCTATTCACTACACACATTTTAACATGGTTGTTCCCAAGATGTGTATTATCATTTGAGAATCAGGTTTGACCCTTCAAGATAAGCTAGAGCCTGACTCAAGAGACCTTACCTCAAAGACAATTATAAAAAGCAAAAAAAGCAGCATTGTCAAGGATAACCAAAGAGTGAGATTAAAATATAGCATGTGGCGGACGGCTAGGGATCGTGCCCAGCCAGGACACCTGGAAGCACCGGGAGAGGGACAATACCTCCACAGGACCACGAGAGAACAGCCGCCCTGGTATACATGGGGGCCATGAGATCAGAGCTTGGAAGCTCATCCCTCTTGGAGCCCGTGGCCACCGCCAGGGGGCACCTGGACGATTATGGAGCCCAGAATGGCGGCAGTTCCACCATACCAGGAAGTGATGCTGGAAGAGATTCCAGGTACGCCCGGAGTGCTTCCGGGTGCAAGGGCAACACTTCCACCACACCAGGAAGTGCTGCCGGAAGATCATCAGAAAGCACTTGGAATACATCCGGGTGAAGTATAAAAGAGGCCGCCTCACTCCATTTGGAGAGTCGGAGTCTGGAGGCAGAGGACGGAGCTTGTGACAGGAGGAGTGGAGGCGGCAGAAGAAACAGAAGGAGAGGACTGAATTGATGGTGAATTGCGTACTGTATTGTGTGAGCATTGTGTTCGGAAGAATTAAACTGTGTGTGTTTTGGTTCTGTTCTGGTGTCTGTCTGTTTGTGCCCAGGTTCAAAGTCCACAAGCATTATAAACAGAAAATCAGTAATATGAACTCCATGAGACCCTGAATTGCATTACACCGATTTGATAATGAGTGGAATGATGGATAAAAATAATCAAAAAGGGAATGGCATTATAGGTAGACTTGAACAAATTTCAGACTTGTGAAGACATAGCAGATATGGAAAATATTCAAATCCTTTCAGTTTCTGCACAATTTATTGTGTTCATTTTAATTGGAGAAATTTGCTTTTTTTTGTACATTAATATACACTCAATAACTCATAATGAGAAGACATGCATTTCTCACATATATAAATAAGTTGTGCTTTACAAATAAAAATTCTATATTTTAAGTTGTTCCTTTCCATTGGTTCTTCGGAGACGTATTTTATGAAAGACAGAGTTACCTACTGTTTAATTTACTCAGATGTGTTTAAATATGCAAGTATTCTCAGCATTTTGCTCATAAAAATTTCTCATATATTTGTTCATTTATTTGTCTTGCACCTACACAGGGTCAGAGGCACAGATCCAATAATGATTTCGATTGAAAACATTGAAATGATGCTGTGCGTTTTTGCTATGTGCAGAAAGTTCATTACATCTTAAAAAACATTGAAAAATTAAATGGGGAGGAAATGAACTCATTCACGCAATAAATATGAAAAAGTTAGCATTTCTTCAGAAAACTGTGCTTTGTGAAGCAGGACCACATTGCATTGACATGACGCTAAAGAAAAAAACTTTATGAACTATTCAGCTGTGGCACAACAGTGCAATTAGAGAATGGATGAATTGTGCTAATTTTCTTCCGAACATACTTGTACAAATGTTAGAGGGGAGTTTTAATATTAATGAAGAAAATTAATTTTAAACCCTGTAAACCAACAAACACAACACTGCATGACAGCAATATATGAGTATTTGAATATCTGCAATTCTGTTAATTCAATAAGCTGGAAAAAATATGCAGAAATCATGCTGACAGCCTACATTTGAATAAATGTATCCATGTGGAAAGGTAACGCGAACCAGTTTGATTACAAAGTGCTGTTTTGCAAACACAGTGAATAAAATGGCTGCTTACCTCTACTTGCTGCATGCTGTCATCTGTGTCTCCAAGCTCTGAGGTTGAAATGGATGGGTAATTGGAGTCGGACTCCAGACTGCTCTGATTAGATGGATTTCTCCGATGTCCTGGGTGAAACTAAAACACAAAAAAAGAGCACTTTATATTGAAAATTTTTATTCAAACTGCCGAACAATAAAAATATTTGAAGTTGACTCTGAAAAGAATATCAGAACCTGCTTATTGGTAACGACTACCCAAGAATGACTTCCAAAGCTACAACACTGGCGGAATCACGACAGGAATGGACACCTCAGTATGAATTCTTCTGTTTCCTTGGCAATGGAATAACCTTCATTTTGAAAAACAGCAATAGACCAGCATACGTCGAGGCAACTGTTTTATTTTGGCAATTTTTGAACTCAGAATAGGAATGCTAGTATCTTATTGCCCAAAGAAAGATAATTAACTTGCTTTACCAAAGAGAACAACATGTTTCAGATGTGCTAGCATACTTACAAAGGTTTCTCTAATAACCAATTAGAATTTAAATTGGATTAATTAAGGACGAGCCAAGAGATGTTACCATTACGACTCTGTAGATGGAGATTTGTAGTCATGTTTTAATAATAAATTATAAATCACTCATCACAAACAAACTGTTATTGCATTCACTACACTATTGACATGCAGACTTATTTTGCTAAACTGGAAGAATCCTAACTCTCCTCTTTTAAGTCAGTGGGAAACCGATGTTTTATACTATTTGAAACTAGAAAAAATCTAATTCTCAGTTAGAGGATCGATACAGAATTTTTTCAAAACCTGGCAGGATCTAATCAATAATATTTTAGAATAAGCTCTTAAGACACCAAGGAACCAATTCTTTCTGCATTTCTTTTTCTTCTCCATTCATCTCTATTGCCCTTTTAAACTAATCAATTTAGGTATGTTTACAAGCTCTAAGTTTTACTCCATTGGCCATGCTCTCTTTCTGGGGTGGGGTTAATTTGTTTTTATCCTATTTTTTTTTTTGTAAAAATTGATCTACAGTATTTGTATCGAATGATTACAATAAAATTAATAAAATTATTTAAAAAAAATAAATCACTCATCTCAAGCAGTAATAGTCATTTACAACGCTAAAAAAAGTCTTGGCTATACTTTTAAATCAATTTAATACTAACTTGAAAGAGTATTCATTTCTCTCTTGAAAATATCTGGGTGATTCCAAATCTGTTAATACTAGTGTATAAACGTGTGTGTGTATAATTTCATCTAATTGTCCGAAACAATAAACACTCGTCTATAAAATTGTCGGGGTTATTGTAGTTATGGTTAGGAATTACTCAGGCTCTGACTGACACTGAAGTACTAGGCCATTAAAAACAATACGGTCTTCTGTCATGCAATATGAAAGCATTATCTTGCAGCAAGACCAGATGTACATTCAGCAAATGTCCTGGAGAGACAAAATCAACACTTTGTGACTGCAAATATTTTGCTTGAAGGCTACAGTGGACTGCTTTTTGTTGCAAGTTTTGCTCAGATGAGCTATGATGATCTGTAATCAAACTTGGGATTTCTACTCACAGACGTGTCCATAAAGAGCAGTGCTGTGTGTTTCCTCTTTTTGTTTTATCTTAGTGTATAATTCACATTATAATCTTAGGTTAGAAACATATCTCAGACACCAAGGGAATGATATAGGTAAACACTTCTTTGAAGACCCGCCTCTCCCCCTCATTCATTGGTGACAAGTCATGTTTTCAGTTCAAATGCACAATCCCATGTGAGGGGGCTTCCTGTTTGTGGACTATTTAAAAGTTTCTGGAGGTATTTATTTAACAATGTTTTAGCAATAACTTAGAACATTAGAACACTCTAGACGAGAACAGGCCATTCAGCCCAACAAAGCTCGTCAGTCCTGTCCACTTATTTCTTCCTAAAAAACATCAAGTCGAGTTTTGAAAGTCCCTAACGTCTTACTGTCTACCACATTACTTGGTCGCTTATTCCAAGTGTCTATTGTTGTTTGTGTAAAGGAAAACTTCCTAATGTTTGTGCGAAATTTACCCTTAACAAGTTTCCAACTGTGTCCCCGTGTCCTTGATGAACTAATTTTAAAGTAATAGTCTCGATCCACTGTACTAATTCCCTTCATAATTTTAAACACTTCAATCATGTCACCTCTTAATCTTCTTTTGCTTTAACTGTAAAGGCTCTGCTTTTTTAATCTTTCCTCATAATTCAACCCCTGTAGACCTGGTATCAGCCCAGTCACTTTTCTCTGGACCTGTTCTAGCGCTGCTATGTCCTTTTTGTAGCCTGGAGACCAAAACTGCACTCAGTACTCCAGATGAGGCCTCACCAGTGCATTATAAAGGTTGAGCATAACCTCCTTGGACTTGTACTCCACACATCAGGGCGCTATATAACCTGACATTCTGTTAGCCTTCTTAATGGCTTCTGAACACTGTCTGGCAGTTGACAGTGTTGAGTCCACACGACTCCTAAATCCTCCTCATAAGGTGTACTCTCGATTTTCTGACCGCCCATTGTGCACTCAAACCTAACATTTTTACTTCCTATATGTAATACTTTACATTTAATGACATTAAATTTCATCTGCCACAAATCTGCCCAAGCCTGTCTGCTATCCAAGTTCTTCTGTAATGATATAACGGGTTCCAAATTATCTGCTAATCCTCCTATCTTGGTATCATCTTCAAACTTAACCAGCTTGTTACTTATATTCCTATCTAATCCTATCTAAATGCAAATGTTTGCATTTTGCATGGTGTGAGCATACGACTAGATGACTTGACTTGTGGATTATGCAACATGAAATGCAAGATTTTTTTTATGGGAGTTTTTCATATTGCTTATTATTGCACAGCACTAGTCACCGACAGTCTCCCATTCTATAAGAATATTTGTTATCTCTTTTCTACAAGAAAACAAAAGATTACATTTTTTTCTCTAGTATCACTACGAACCACATGGGGTAAGTAAAGCATTAAAAAATACCACCTTTGGTTGGGATGTTTCTTTAGAGCATTAACTATAAATAGAAAATGGACAGTACCACCCTAAAGGGATATTCAAAACTGAGCTCATGGTTACTGTGAAGAATTTAGGTGGATAAGGCTAGTGAAGCTTTGTTGGGCTGAATGGTTTCTTCTTGTCACAATTGTCTGATATTCTAATGTTTTAAAGGAAATAGCCACAAAAAGCGTTGGGGAGTTTATAACAAAACAAAACTCTTGTCATGCAGCAATGTGCAGAAGAAATAACAAAGGCAAAAGATTTGGTTATACTGTAAAAACCACTACATATAAATTACGGATGTGTGAGATAGCGGGTCTGTGGCCCACACATTTTACATAATACCGTTGCTATTGTAATGTCATGCATCAGGACTTTTGCCTGTCAAACGGTAGCAACAAACCCAGCAACGGTATTCAGACCTGCACCGAAAATGGGAGCATCCACAAGAAAAACAAAACTGTGCCACACCAAGATGGGAAATATTTTTTAAGTACTGCAACATGATCTTAAACCTAACACATCTTAACTGAATTCTTCATACTTCAAAACCCTCATACTGAAAGAAAAAAATTATGAAAATACATTAAACTAACTGGGGTGGGCTGGCGCCCTGCCCAGGGTTTGCTTCCTAGCTTGCACCCTGTGTTGGCTGGGATTGGCTCCGGGAGACCCCTGTGGCCCTGTAGTTAGTATATAGCGGGTTGGATAATGGATGGATGGATTAAACCAATCTGTAAAAAATTAAAAAATATATTCCTATTCATAACAGTCAACAGAGAAGGCTGTGCAAGGTCCTAATCCATAAAAAAATAGCAGAGCAAATCATGAACCTGTGGTCTATAGTTATTAGCCCTTTAATGTGTGTATTTTTGTTTAATTTTGGATTTTTGCATGCCAAAAATCTAATTTTGGTGTTTGTTTAGCAACTTGTGTTTAATTTAAAAGGCACATTTTAATTTTCTTCACTATCTTGATTATCTTTGTTTACATGACACTGTTGGTATGGCTCATGTGATGGTGATAGTCATGATTGTGGCACTGTATGGCAGCAGTCACCTTCCGTGTTATCCCTCAGTGGATGTAAAACTATGTTTTTACTGTTCACTAACTTTATTTTCAAGAACACTTAGCAATAGTTTCTGATTTTCTGGTTTTGACCTCCTGATCCTGTTACTCATTCCAGTTTTGACTTTCTGATATTTTCATTTTCACTAGCCTTTGACTATGATTTCTCGCTTAGCTGAAGTAGAAACCTTGACAGATTTAAATATTGCAAGTAAGTAAGACAATGGGACAATATTTTTATGTTCAAAGCCATGCTGCTTGATTGATTGGAGACTCTTAACTTGATTAAGTTAGTTTGGGTGTGTGCACATTAAGTGTTCATATTCAGGTTTTGGTTTCTTCTTGTAACTATCACTAGTGGGTTAGACTCAGATGGAACTAATTCACTATTCTTCACCTTACAAAACATTTGCTTAAATGCAAAGTACAAATTAAATAAAACATGTAAAATCAAAAAACAATATCTGAGGGCAAGCCCTAGAAATCAGAAAGTGTTGTATAAAGGACTCCCAGGTTACCTTAACAAGAGACATTTCCTCATAAAGATTTTCATATCTTTGCTCTAGACGGGAATATTCCTTCAGCAGGTTTTGATAACGAGAGCGTTCCTCTTCTAAGTCAGCCTTCATTTGACTTTCTTTCATGGACCGGTTCATGACTTGGTCTAAGGAAAAACAACAGATGTATAGATATTAGTTTGAACATACAAAGACAGACAGAACTTATTTGTCCGTAAGGGGAAATTTGGCTCTTTAGAGAAGATAGATAGATAGATAGATAGATAGATAGATAGATAGATAGATAGATAGATAGATAGATAGATAGATAGATAGATAGATAGATAGATAGATAGATAGATAGATAAACTAACTATGGTCAGAACATGTATCAGAATACCTAAAAAAAAAGAAAATTAAAAAGAAAGACAAAACTTCTGACTTGAGAGTCCCAGTCAGGCATTATCCAGTCGTACTGCTGTTGGAGCCCTCTCCGCGTTTCTTGAAACACTTTTGTTTAATAACTCGTTGCCTGAAAGTCATCAGTGTTAGTGTGTCAAAGAGAGGATGTGCAGCATTGTTGTAAATAGTTATTATTCTAAATAAATAATAACCAACTAAATGGCTGGCTCTAAAGCACAGTGCTTATTTATTTTAACTGACATGGTCTTCATTCACTTTAACTGGTAATTCATACAATATACACAATTGATAACAACTTTATCTGTCAACCTTTCAAAAAGTGAATCTTCTACTAAATAGGCCAAGCTGCAAGATAAGGGAGGAATGATGCTTTAACCAATCAGAGTAAGAAATGTGAGATGGACAGCACATGGCCAGCATGTGATTTTTCTGGTTTAACAAATCAGTGAAGCATTATACTGTATGATACCAATAAAATGCATTCTTTTGTATTATAACTTACATATGCAAATCTGTTAAGTGAGCTGAGACTCTGTGCTTCTGTTCAGGGATCATCCCTTCTGCTATTCTGTTAGATGCAGGGATCTCCCTTTCATGAACAGAAATAGACAGATGACAAGCTTCCTCCTGCCTGGTTCTTTGGGGTGATTATTTACGTCAATTAAATTTCTACCACACTCTAGACCATTCCTGATGCCCATGTTCTACAAACTCAAATCACTCACTGTCTTAGTGATATTTAGAATTGGATGAATAATACTTACCTGGACTTAAAAAGCAATAAGACAAAAGTGAAACTTTTTTGGACACCCTGGAAAGAACAGAGTTAAAGTATGTCCAAAATAGTGCTTAAAAATTTTATCATCTATGCACTGATTATATGTAACAGAGAATATCCATTTTAAGATCTTGTGTAGGAATGTATGGCTGGTACTGTGGCTGTCTATTGTGAAAGCTTCTGGCTCCTGTGATCCTGAACTTGATCAGCCATTTTCTGTACCCATTTACTCTAACACAAAGCTGCACTAGGCCTGGAGCCGATCCTGGCAGTGTTAGGGACAAAGCAACAAAGCTTGGTTTAGTGCAAAACTAGCTTGCAAGGGCAGGAAAAAAATTAAGGCACGCTAACACTGCTAAAGAAAAGGAAGAGAAATTACGGCCACAGTTCTCACCTTCAGAGTCTTTGGACTGGCTGAGGATTCTCTGATTCATGTTCTCCTTTTCATGCTTCAGTAATGTATTCTCTTCTTCAAGATCTGCCACTCTCTGCATGATATAAAGCAAAAATCACATCACTCAGAATCAGCTTTATCATGGCTTTACAAAGCCAACAGTGCATGCATCACTGGGAAAGGCAAGAACACATCCAAATCCTTAGAGGATGCCTCTGCCTTTCCTCCTTCCCTGCCAGCGGACCTCAGCAGGAGTCTCTCCTGGGACTGGAAAGCAAGGCAGCAGCAGTAATGATGCTGTACTTCAACAGCGACTCCAAGGGTGAAAGCTGCTGCAGACAGCAATGTAATTCGTATTTCAAAGAAATTGCTCTTGCTTGTAACATAAAAATCAGCATACCGTGGATGTGCAGATGGCTTCAGTTTATGGGGTGGATTTGAAATTGGTTATGAAACTGAAAAGATGTTTACTAGAAAGACATTCTAAGAAATTCTCCTATAAAAAACACTTTCAGATTCCTTCTAAATGTCAGTGGTTACTCTGCTTCATTTATTTCATGCACACTGACACCCAAACATTTTTCAGGATATGTTTAACATATAATAGGCACTATTCTCATTTAGCTGTACATTACACCCTTTAAATCCTTAATTAATGGTAACTTGTTACTAACATTATTATAATTAAAACATACGTTTTGCTGAAATTCACAAGTATAGGTGTAAATGTTATAGTGAATTTATCTTTACCTGGATGTCAGAATGCCTCCATGAGTGGCCTGTGCAAGAAAATCATTGTAAATGAGGAATAGAACAGATCAATGCCAAGTAAAAACATTTAGGTGGGATACGCAATACCAGAAAAATTTTGTTTCATAAGATGCCATAGAAGAGTGTATGCTGACAAGGGTAATTCTTGTGACCACGCCAATGAGACTGCCACCATAACTACCATGGGGCACTTTACTCCAAAAGCATGCATAGTGTAACGTGTTTTGGATAGATTAGGACTGCATATTTTGATGAGATAAAACGTATTTCCTTCGGGACACTAGAGGGCAGGTGACTTAATAGCACTCTACCACTTAAAAGCAGGCCACCAGAGGTTGGTAAATAACATTGCAAAACTAAACAGCCCTGGGATGTTAGTCTGAGAAGGATAATAGGAGATAGAAAGTGTTATATTAAGCTGATGTCACATTACACGACTTCTAGTTGTTAGGTGTGTCAGACTTGCCGACTGCAGTGGCTGATCTCGTTGCCAGAACATGTCAATTTACAGAACTGAATATCACTGGGCATATCATATTTAGTGACTATGTGCCGAACTTCCATCATAGTCCTGCTGACCCCTTTTCATGACAGCCAATAACGTCCTGCCTGTTGGAACCAGTGCTGTCCATTTTTTTTTTATTTTGTCGTGACACGTAAAAAACATTAGACAGATGAGGACAGATGAGCTTATTTTTTCTTTGTGAGGTCCAGGATACCCAAATTCCTTAGTCCTCATTGTTGCATTACAGTGGTGTGAAAAACTATTTGCCCCCTTCCTGATTTCTTATTCTTTTGCATGTTTGTCACACAAAATGTTTCTGATCATCAAACACATTTAACCATTAGTCAAATATAACACAAGTAAACACAAAATGCAGTTTTTAAATGATGGTTTTATTATTTAGGGAGAAAAAATCCAAACCTACATGGCCCTGTGTGAAAAGTAATTGCCCCTTGTTAAAAATAACCTAACTGTGGCGTATCACACCTGAGTTCAATTTCCGTAGCCACCCCCAGGCCTGATTACTGCCACACCTGTTTCAATCAAGAAATCACTTCAATAGGAGCTGCCTGACACAGAGAAGTAGACCAAAAGCACCTCAAAAGCTAGACATCATGCCAAGATCCAAAGAAATTCAGGAACAAATGAGAACAGAAGTAATTGAGATCTATCAGTCTGGTAAAGGTTATAAAGCCATTTCTAAAGCTTTGGGACTCCAGCGAACCACAGTGAGAGTCATTATCCACAAATGGCAAAAACATGGAACAGTGGTGAACCTTCCCAGGAGTGGCCGGCCGACCAAAATTACCCCAAGAGTGCAGAGACGACTCATCCGAGAGGTCACAAAAGACCTCAGGACAACGTCTAAAGAACTGCAGGCCTCACTTGCCTCAATTAAGGTCAGTGTTCACGACTCCACCATAAGAAAGAGACTGGGCAAAAACGGCCTGCATGGCAGATTTCCAAGACGCAAACCACTGTTAAGCAAAAGAACATTAGGGCTCGTCTCAATTTTGCTAAGAAACATCTCAATGATTGCCAAGACTTTTGGGAAAATACCTTGTGGACTGATGAGACAAAAGTTGAACTTTTGGAAGGCAAATGTCCCGTTACATCTGGCGTAAAAGGAACACAGCATTTCAGAAAAAGAACATCATACCAACAGTAAAATATGGTGGTGGTAGTGTGATGGTCTGGGGTTGTTTTGCTGCTTCAGGACCTGGAAGGCTTGCTGTGATAGATGGAACCATGAATTCTACTGTCTACCAAAAAATCCTGAAGGAGAATGTCCGCCATCTGTTCGTCAACTCAAGCTGAAGCGATCTTGGGTGCTGCAACAGGACAATGACCCAAAACACACCAGCAAATCCACCTCTGAATGGCTGAAGAAAAACAAAATGAAGACTTTGGAGTGGCCTAGTCAAAGTCCTGACCTGAATCCAATTGAGATGCTATGGCATGACCTTAAAAAGGCGGTTCATGCTAGAAAACCCTCAAATAAAGCTGAATTACAACAATTCTGCAAAGATGAGTGGGCCAAAATTCCTCCAGAGCGCTGTAAAAGACTCATTGCAAGTTATCGCAAACGCTTGATTGCAGTTATTGCTGCTAAGGGTGGGCCAACCAGTTATTAGGTTCAGGGGCAATTACTTTTCACACAGGGCCATGTAGGTTTGGATTTTTTCTCCCTAAATAATAAAAACCATCATTTAAAAACTGCATTTTGTGTTTACTTGTGTTATATTTGACTAATGGTTAAATGTGTTTGATGATCAGAAACATTTTGTGTGACAAACATGCAAAAGAATAAGAAATCAGGAAGGGGGCAAATAGTTTTTCACACCACTGTATATGCATTGTACTTCTGGATGGACATTCATTTGTTGTCAGCCTTCACACACACAGAGTTCACATCTACGACTAACAACATATTTGATTTTATCCCAGCAAATAGTGGACTGGTTGGAATGAGTTGCCTGGTATGTCACATTAGGCAACTTGCTTCAAAGGAGCGACTGCCTTTGACTCGCTAAGATTATGTAAACAAAAGCTATGACTGAAAAACTGCTAGAAAAATCACTTTATTGCGAAATGGCCTTAATGACAATATTGTCAGGTAGGTTTCAAAAGGGAAGGTTGTTATATTATACATATGTTGGTCACTGCTACACACTATGGTAGACAGGCCACACTGGGGTTTGCCTGGTCATTTAAGTGGGAGCTGGGGATCAAAATGAGGCTACCAAAAAAAATGATACGAAGACAAGCCCTGAGACTTCAAAGGTCATTCTTTACTCAAGTAGTAACCTTAATAGTTCTGGAAGTGGTTCCTAGTCGAGGTAAAAAGAACTTTCAAGACAGTCCATAATGATGTGCAGAGATTTGTGGATTTGCGCTTTAGTAACAGGAGGGAAAAAAAGGTCTAAGGAATGAGAGAAAAAGCTAAAAGGATAATATGGAGGAGACCTAAAATGTCTTACATAAACATAAGTGAGTGGACCAGCGCCATTTACCTTACAGATATGACACTGAATTCAAGCCTATAGCAGGTAGGCCTAAAGTAAATCCATTTTTTGGTACCTGATTATTACTGAATATCCTGTATCCTTCAATATTATTCTACAAAATAAACATATTCACTTTGTTTACTTTTGAGTTCCTGTGAGCTATTTGGCTTTTGAGACAGCAAAACAGTGCCCCCTAATGATCACAGCTATTTCATCTGCAACATTTTACTCCTTACCTTGACTAGGGATGCTTTTTCCGAAGAGTACAATTCTTCCAGCTGCTTCTTCTCCTTTTCTACTGTCTCCAGGTCCGTATGGAGTTTTTCGACTTCTTGCTGAAGACTCACAACCAGATTTTCATCCTCCTGTCGGCCACGGTGCTGTTCTAGCTCTCGTCGTAACTTTTCTACTTCCAGTGCATATGCCGTGCTGATTGAATGCAGCTGCTCACTCAGGAACTTGTATTCCTTGTTCTGAAGAAGAATTCAGAAATGTGCCCTTACAGACTTTGTAAATGATAGTTGAGCTTTTTAATACAATCTTACCTAGACTATAGATCCACTCACTTAGAAACTCTTTTGTGTTTCACTTTTCATGCTTTATACAAGACAGATATATACATTAATTAAAATGTTCCACTCATTCATTTATTTATTCCTCCTACACTGGCCGCAGTGGGTACAAAGCACAAACCAACACTGGACTGTGACACTATCTCTCTGGGAACATTCACTCACACTTGGCACCTATAGACCCTTCAGTACTTAAATGACCTAACCTACATATCTCAGGATGTGTAAGGACATCTGAGGTGTCCAGAAAAAACAATACCTAATCACACAGTAAAATGTGTAAATTGAGCACAAACATTCACCAGGTCTTCCTGGAGCTGTGGTTCCACTACATGACCATGCTTGGACTGAAATGACGTCTTCTACAGATGTAGACCTGCTTGTTAACAAACACAATGACTGTTACCTGCTCATCTACTTTCCTCTGCAACTGGACAATCTTATTCTCCATGCCAATGTTTAACTTTTTCAAGTGTTCTGCTGAACGAGCTTCTATCTTCAGCTGCTTGAGTTCACGTCGAGCACACAGTCGACGGTAAGCGCACTGGATGACAATGGCTGCATTTCTAGCACGTCCAAACTTCTTACGAGCCATCCAACCACGGGCATACTTCTGAATAATACTTGCTTTGTGATCCAGTAGCAACTAGAGGGAAAAAAATAAATAAAATGTTTAACAAAGTGAAATTATGACTATATTTACAGATGAATCATATAGACTGTGACAGAGGCACCTGTGCAGCAGTATCATGGTAAAAATCAATATAAAAGTACACATACATTCTGCAGGACTAGACAGTTTTCCTCTTAGTTTCAAATATGAACATTCAGTTGTTCATGTACTTGAAACAAAGGTACAATTGATAGAGTAGCTGTATAATGGATATGGCATTTCAGGTTTGAACCTGCACCCAGTCACAATCTGTTTTGAGTCTACATGCTGTGCTTGGGTCCACGTGAGTTTTATTTTGACTATTCCAGTTCTCCACGCACATCTTAATGTCATAAAGGTTTAGCCTGTTAATTCCAAATTGGCTCCATGGGTGTGTACATGAGTGGGCCCTACAATGCTCTGGTTATTGTGTTGCGCCTGATACTGTCTGGATATGCCTGGAACAGGGGAGAGTCCCGAGGCTTTGGAAAACATCTTGTATCACCCCAGTCCCAAAGGTATCACATCCTAGTGAGCTGAATGACTTTTGGCCTGTTGCTCTGACGTCACATGTGATGAAGACCATGGAGCAGCTGCTGCTTCACCACCTGAGGCCACAGGTCTGCCACGCCCTCGACCCTCTGGAGTTCTCTTACCAGGAGAAGGTGGGAGCGTAGGATGCCATCATCTATATGCTACACCGATCCCTCTCCCACTTGGACAGAGGCAGTGGTGCTGTAAGAATTATGTTTTTGGACTTCTCTAGCGCCTTCAACACCATCCAAACTCTGCTCCTTAGGGACAAGCTGACAGAGATGGGAGTAGAGTCATACCTGGTGGCATGGATCGTGGACTATCTTACAGACAGACCTCAGTATGTGCATCTCGGGAACTGCAGATATGACATTGTGTTCAGCAATACAGGGGTGCCGCAGGGGACTGTACTTTCTCTGGTCCTGTTCAGCCTATATACAGGTACATCAGACTTCCAATACGATTCAGAGTCCTGCCAAGTGCAAAAGTTCACTGACGACACTGCTATTGTGAGCTGCATCAGAAGTGGGCAGGAGGAGGAGTACAGGAAACTAATGAAAGACTTTGTTAAATGGTGCGACTCAAACCACTTACACCTGAACACCAGCAAGACCAAGGAACTAGTGGTGGATTTTAGGAGGCCCAGGCCCCTCATGGACCCTGTGATCATCAGAGGAAACTGTGTGCAGAGGGTGCAGATCTATAAATACCTGGGAGTGCAGCTGGATGACAAATTGGACTGGACTGCCAATACTGATGCTCTGTGTAAGAAAGGTCAGAGTCGACTATACTTCCTTAGAAGGTTGGCGTCCTTCAACATCTGCAATAAGATGCTGCAGATATTCTACCAGACGGTTGTGGTGAGTGCCCTCTTCTACGTGGTGGTGTGCTGGGGAGGGAGCATAAAGAAGAAGGACGTCTCACGCCTGGACGAACTTGTTAGGAAGGCAGGCTCTATTGTAGGCATGAAGCTGGACAGTTTAGCATCTGTAGCAGAGCGACGGGCACTAAGCAAACTCCTGTCAATCATGAAGAATCTACTGCATCCACTGAACAGGATCATCTCCAGGCAGAGGAGCAGCTTCATTGACAGACTGCTGTCACCGTCCTGCTCCACTGACAGACTGAGGAGATCGTTCCTCCCCCACACTATGCGACTCTTCAATTCCACCCGGGGGAGTAAATGCTAACATTATTCAAAGTTATTGTCTGTTTTTACATGCATTATTATTACTGTTTAATTTAATATTGTTTTTTGTATCAGTATACTGGATTATGTGCATTTCCCTTTGGGATTAATAAAGTATCTATCTATCTATCTATCTATCTATCTATCAACCTATTTTAGCCCCAAAATTAGATTAGTCAGAAGAGGGAATGTTATCTTAAATATTTATAGTCATATGAAAAAGTTCTTTGGATTTTTGTTTATCATTGGCTGAGCATTCAAAGTAGCAGCTTCCCTTTAATATATGACATGCCTTATGGAAACAGTAGTATTTCAGCAGTGACATTAAGTTTATTGGATTAACAGAAAATATGCAATATGCATCATAACAAAACTAGACAGGTGCATAAATCTGGGAATCCCCAACAGAGATATTACATCAATATTTAGTTGAGCCTCCTTCTGCAAATATAACAGCCTCTAGACGCCTCCTATAGCCTTTGATGAGTGTCTGGACTCTGGATGGAGGTATTTTTGACCATTCTTCCATATAAAATCTCTCCAGTTCAGTTAAATTTGATGGCTGTCGAGCATGGACAGCCTGCTTCAAATCATCCCATAGATTTTCGATGATATTCAAGTCAGGGGACTGTGACGGCCATTCCAGAACATTGTACTTCTCCCTCTGCATGAATGCCATTGTAGATTTCAAACTTTGTTTTGGGTCATTGTCTTGGAATATCCAACCCCTGCGTAACTTCAAATTTATGACTGATGCTTGAACATTATCCTGAAGAATTTGTTGATATTGGGTTGAATTCATCTGACCCTCGACTTTAACAAGTCTCTGAACTGGCCACACAGCCCCACAGCATGATAGAACCTCCACCAAATTTGACAGTAGGTAGCAGGTGTTTTTCTTGGAATGCAGTATTCTTCTTTCACCATGCAAAGCGCTTTTTGTTATGACCAAATACTCACTTTTTGTCTCATCAGTCCAAAGCACTTTGTTCCAAAATGAATCTGACTTGTCTAAATGAGCATTTGCATACAACAAGCGACTCTGTTTGTGGCGTGAGTGCAGAAAGGGCTTCTTTCTCATCACCCTGCCATACAGATGTTCTTTGTGCAAATTGTGCTGAAGTGTAGAACGATGTACAGATACACCATCTGCAGCAAGATGTTCTTGCAGGTCTTTGGAGGTGATCTGTGGGTTGTCTGTAACCATTCTCACAATCCTGCACATATGCCACTCCTGTATTTGTCTTGGCCTGCCAGACCTGCTGGGTTTAACAGCAACTGTGCCTGTGGCCTTACATTTCCTGATTACATTCCTTACACTTGAAACTGACAGTATAAACCTCTGAGAGAGCTTTTTGTAGCCTTCTCCTAAACAATGAGACTGAACAGTCTTTGCTTTCAGACCTTTTGTGAGTTGCTTTGAGGATCCCATGCTGTCACTCTTCAAAGGAGAGCCAAAGGGAAGCACAACTTGCAATTGTCCACCTTAAATACCTTTTCTCATGATTGGACACACCTGTCTAATTTAAACAGCCGGTTCTTCACATTTAATTTAATTCCATACAACTAAATACTGCTTCACTATAAATCTTTGTTTGGAAAACACCCCAGTACTCAGATGTTCCTAGGAAATGAGATATAACCACTGTTATCTTGTTTGTTAAAAGTAGAGTAAATTATTATGCAGGCTGAGAGGGGTTCCCAAACTTTTTCATATGACTGTATTTTCTAATCTTGCCTATTGCAATCCAGGGTTGAAAATGGGCTGTCAACACTGGGCAGCAGTCCAATGTAAGGCACACTCAGGTTTACTCATACTGGGACAATTAGTCAAAAGAGAAATCTGCATATCATTAGGATACAGGAGGATACCTGTGCTTCAAGAGAAACCTAATGCAGACACTGGAAGTATAAAACTTCAAAACAGACAGTGTCCATGCAAGAACTTTAATCCATCGTTCTCAAGCTGTGAAGCTGCAATGTTAGCTATTGCTCCAACCAATTAACCCACAGAAATACTCAAGTGGAAAACTGAACTGCAAATAGTGTACATAATCTATCTATACCCACTTTTTCAGGTCAAGATTACAGAGATCTACCACAACTACAAGTGGTATTAGTCCAGAAACAGGCCTTTGATGGGACTCAAGGCTCATTAAATACTATAAGCAGTATCAACTTTCTCAATATGAAAGGACGCTAAGGTGGGAATATTACTTGCTCCATTAGCCCGAAGCCCATCTTCACCAATACACTGACATTACTGCTTAGTGTTATAAAAATGACTTTGTTATTTCCTGAAACTTTCAAATCTAGCACATATTGTTCTGCAGCAGAGCTTCAACAATAATATCAACAAGTAACCTATTATTTAAATTATTGATAAATGCATTTAATACACTATTTTGGGTGACAAGTATAAAAATTAAGCCCTCCAAATGTGCAATTAGTTATGTTAAGCCAAAAGTGGTTGGTTTAGCATGCAAAGCTCTTTTCTGTGTTGGCTGAATGTAGAAAAGTGAAACTGCAAGCATCAGTTTGACTTCTACTGGCTAGCATGTTTTTATTTTTATTATTAATTGATTAGATCTCCAACTGCTCACTTTTTTAATGTGCTTTTTGGGTTTAAAAGTGTCAGGACTCCTATGTGCCATTTAATAGGGAGGCTAATTAATTAAAAAACATCCTTCAGATAACCAATCCCAGTCCTTTTAGTCTATGATTGCTTCAAATTCAAGTTTGTTTTTTTCCTTACATGAATTAAATGGTATTTGGTGCTTAATAAAATATGTGTTTGGATAGTAAAAAACCTCACACTGTTCCATTGCGGTGCATAGGTGTCACCCGCTGCACTCGGGTCCCAATCCAGGTGATTTGTTGCGTGGTGGGAGCGGCAACACGCTATCGGCGCATGCTCCCAACATATGAGAGTAGACATTGGGGTAAGCCGTCCTATTTTCTAGATCATTAGGTCCAGTTGGTTCACTATGGATTATTTTACCTTTCATGATTCCCTTTGAGTGATTTGCTGGCTAAAAATATTTTCTAAAATAACCTTTGAGTTTGTAAGTATTTGCTCCATATTGGGTTGGTACAAAAGAGGTACCCCTTGTCTCATGTCATGCAGGATACATGATAATTACTTTGATTTACCTAAGACAACTACATTGTTATTATACATTCAGAATACTGTATATTAACACAATACTAACCATTATGATATTTCAGCATATTCCATTAACTGTCCATAGAAAAACAGATATATTTTAGCAGATAGGATTATCACGATATTACATCTGATGAGCTGGCCTGGACACACCAAGTACATGAAAGCACAGGCCCACATAAATTGAACTGGGCCTGGTTGAATAACATTCTTAACCATTAACACAGTGGAAGTATTACCTCATGATATATCCTCCTGACAAACATGCCCCGTGCAAAAGCCTGGATGGTGATAACGGATTTCCGGACCTTAAGGAAGGCTCTACGGATGCGCAGCATTCGGAATTGCTTCTGAAAGACAACTGCAGCACGTGTCTGTCGAAGTTTCTCAGCCTGCCTGAAAAGTTCAAATGAATTATAGAGGACATTTTAGAATAGTACAGAGTATCGTTTGACTGTTTCTCGTATATAAAATGGAATTAGGCCAACAATACAATTTTTGTTTAAATTACAAATGACACAGTGATTACTAAGAATTTGTTGCCAGCATGTTGGATGCTTTGATGCATGGAAGAATATACACACAGTGGCTTCCTCAAAGACTGGCCTGTCCTGTACCAGGAAGGAACTTTTTGCTGTCACAACACCCTCATTTCTTAGAGGCATGGATTTTGTTTCATGCTGACTCAGCATCATCATGCAGATGGTGCCAATATTCTTGCCACACATTCATGGTGAAACTCTCCTATTCCACTTCATCCTAGATGTTCTCTTTTGAACTGGGCTTTGGAGACTGCACATGTCATTGGAGCAGATAGGAATAATTGTCAAGTTTGTGGAACCACCATAAGATGATGTGTGCTTGGTAACATGTGTCACACACATGCGATTGGGAGGCAGCTAGAGGACCTGAATAACAGTAGTACCACACCAGACCGGAGATGGCGAGCTGTACTAACTCTCTCTCTCAATCCTCTGCAGACCATCCATGGAAAATCCTACTAGGTTTCCGATGCCATTAATGATGTCACTTCTGGCACCGGTGCCATTGAACATAGGCATAGAATAACTAGACGCCGCATGACCAGCAGAATCGTACGTTAATGTCGCCGCCATATTGCGAGTGGCACTGCTGTGGAGTGAAGTAATGGATAAGATGCCTCACACATGTTCTAATTTGGATTTTACAAACCGCTGTACGCTCCAAATCAGATCCCAGGGGATTGCATTTCATAGGTAATGCTGAACAATTGTTTTGGTTATATTTGGCCATTTGAAAATCCCATTTTATAATCTTTACTTTAGGTACGCCAGGCTAGGCTAGCAAAGCTATGCCTTTATGTGCTCAAGTGAGCCTCCAAACAACGTTTTGGCTAAACGTATTTAGTCACTAACTATGTAGATTGTTGTTAGCTGTTAACATTTCTCAAACCTGATGATGTTTTTTTTTGAAGGAGCACATTGAGGAAACACAGTTTGAAATTGGCAACCATCATTTTATGCTCATGTCTTTAGTTGTGTCTGTCTTCCCAAAGTAAGGCTGCACCATATTGCCAGACTGAATATGAAATTACAGGATCTGAGTGAGCGAGAGGGAGTGTAAGTCTGTAGGAAATCAGTGAGGTTGTGGAGAGCTTTAAATGTTAAGAGCGGGATTTAATATTGTATTCTGTAGTTAACAGGGAGCCAGTGAAGCTGAGAGAGAGTAGGTGTAATACGTTCAGTGGATTTAGAACAGCAGGTTATTATCCTGGCAACAGAATTTTGAAGAAGTTGTAATCGATGGATACGTTTTTGTTGGATGCCAGATAGAACAGCATTACAACAATCTATACGTGAGGTGACTCGGGCATTAACTAATACTTCAGTACTGTGTTGCAGAAGAACAGGATGAAGTCTAGAAATGTTTCAGTGATGGAAGAAGGCAGCCCAAGAAATGTTACTTATATGGGAGGAATTATTTAATAATAATTATAATTATTTAATAGTTGCCATTATTAGTGTATAAATGGATATAAATAATTGCATTTAAACGATTCGCCAAAATCTGTTGTATGTAAACAATACTGTTTTAAACTTTATTGTTTTTTCATCAGAAAACCCAGTTTCCACGTCTACCTGTATTAGTTTAAATGCCACTCGCAATAGTGTGGACACGCTGACGTATCGTGTCGACTGGGAAACACAATGAATGCGGCGTCTATCTATATATGTCTGTGCCATTGAAGGTGTCAGTTCCGGCCCTGATGACATCACTTCCGGTTCAGTTCCCAATGACGTCACTTCCTGTACTGGCCTTTAAAGCGGCCATCTTTCCTCCATACCATCTGTTCTGTTTTGGACTCTGACTTGTGGACATCTCACAAAAATGTAACCTTTTGCAGCCAGGGCATATTATATGGGTGGCTGCCGCAAACCATTTTCGATGTCATTTTGTGACACATGATACATTATTTTGGTGGAAGTATCCATTTTGTAAAGGATAGACTATGGCTGTAAAGGAATGGACATTGTTAAAAACAATGCTTACCATAAGTATACTGTGACATTCAAATAATATTCAGTTATGTTAAGATGCCTAATGTGTGCCAAGAAAACATCCCACACACCACTACAGTACCTCCAGAAGCCTGTACCATTGACACAAACCTGAAGATATCCATGGATTAATGCAGTTTATATCAAATTATGACCATAATATCTCCAGTTCAGTCTCAGAGAGACAGCATTTTTTCGATCTTTAGTCCTCTCTTTTTCATGATTATATGCCTATTATAGTTTCATCATCCAGTACACAGCTTACATTTGTGGAATCTGTCGTGGTCTTTTGCTGCCGATTGTTTCAATGACTCACAAGTTGTGTTCTAAGAGATGCTCGGACCACAGGGTTCATTTTCTGAATGAAATGTTACAGTTTTAACATTTTGCCATTTGAAATTCAGAGTGTAACAATGCCATATTTCAAATTCTATTATGGATCAATAAAATTCAGCTTGTGTGAGGTTCTCTCATGTCTAACATTTCCAGTTGAGTTAAGCTTATTCCTCTTTGCTGGTTTGCTCCATGATAACACAGCTAAATGGGAGGCTTTGTTCCACCAAGATGATTAACCGTAGAGTGCTTATAATATCAATCATATATATATTTGCAATGCTGAGGTAGTTACAGAAGCACTTGGCTGTAAATACAAGATATATTAAACACAAACTAATTCAGATTGTCCTCCAGCTAGTCTAGTTTTTCTTTCACATTCTCAAACAGGTTAAATGGCAAAAGTGAATTGGCCCCATGTGCACGTGGTTGTGGGTGGGTGTATGTGCCCAGTGCTGCTAGGATAGCACTGCCCATGACCCTAAATTAGATTAAGTAAGTTTGAAAATGTTATGTATTAATCCAGTTTCTTGCGACGCAATGTTAATAAAAATAAGAATTCTTTACATTTATATAGCACTTTTGTCACAACTTAAAGCACTCTCTATGCAGGGAGGTCCCAGTAAGTGAACCCACAATCTCCTTAAACTTAGACTAGCAGCAGCACTACCATTGCACCGCCTGCGTGGACTGCCATTCTTAGGATCTTTGAGACCCAGTCCATGACGATCATCAGACCAGGGAGGTCTCCCATAGAGAATAGCCGCCAACATCATGGCTGAACAATGTCTATTGTTTAAATAACTTGTGGCAACCCATTTGTAAAACCATATGCTGCCCATTCCCATTAATTACAAATGTGAGTTGCAGACCTGCAGAGCCCAATAATGGCAAGACGTGACCCATAGTTTAAGAACCGTGTGTTACACTGTTATTTGATGTTGTACAAAATCTGCAAGTAAAATGCTGAGCACCCTAGCGATGTATGACACACTACAAAAAGATCTGAAAGTAATGTACTGTATGACTTACACAGTGGTATTTGAGATTTGAAGCCTGTTGCTGACTCACCTGCGAGCCAAAAATCCACGACCATATCTCTGCAGAGTGATAGCTGCCTTCCTTATCCTTCTGTATTTCACCTTCTGCAGCCAGCCCTTCACGGTCTTCTGTATCATAATACATGCACTTCGGAACTTGTCTGCTCGCAGCTTTTCCAGGTAAGCAACTTGACCTGCCCGAAAAAAAATCTTGGACTTCCCAAACTGGAATTTATCGGGATCCTAGTAAAAAAAAAAAAAAAAATACATGGACACTCACAATTTTACATTTTTATGTACAGTATTGTGTATTATATGCTTTTTTTATAATACTTTTTTTATAAAAATCATATAATTTGATACATAATGAATCAGCAGGTGCTTTTGATTCTGCATCCTTACATTTTAGAATTCTAGTCTGCTTAAGCACTCGGATAGTCCAATGATGCATTATACTTCTCAGGCTGTATTAATGGAGTCATCGTGATAACATACAGTATTTTGGCCTTGCTTGTGTCTCATTTGAGACAGTTGTACTTTCTCTCTAAAATTGAGGGTTTTCAGGGGTGGGGATCGATCTTTTCTTAACATAATTCTTTTTTTTGTAAAAACTTGATTGCTATGTATTGATTGTAATAAAATTAATAAATAAAAAAAAAATAGATTTATAAAAAACAGCTAAAGGGATAGATATATAGATAGATAGGAAGGAAAGGCACTATATGATAGGCAGACAGGGAAGCTGCTATATAATAATAAAATTACTGTTATTACTATATAGATAGACAGGGAGTTCAGGCAGAGTGGCGATGGTTAAAAAGAGGAACATTTTCTCCATCAAACTCAGGTCTCTGTGGCATGGCAAGTCTGCAAAGCTCAGGGTCAGCAAATCTTACCAGTATGCCACAGAAGCTATTGTTTCATTCTTGAACCTTTTGTAAAAGTGTTTATTTGATGTTTGGACTTCAGGCTTCACACATTCTATAGTTTATGCCTACATTTTGTAACATTTATTGCTAAAATCTGAAAAAGTTTCTGTTTTACCAATGTGTTTACACAGATTACTGTAGACAAAGAAACACACATGAAATGCGTGTATTCCAAATAACAATCTATTATTTCCAGTCTAAAACTCCACTTCACTCCCAGATAATCAATCAAGCCATGAATTGGGAGAAGTTTGTGCACGTTCGATGTCGGTGGGGGAATGGAATAGCCGGCTGCTTGCATATTTTCTTTATCAGCACATTTAGATGACAAAAGACGCTGCGGAGTGAACGGATTTAAGAAGCGATTTAAGGAGGGATGGATCTATGAGTTTTTTTGTAGGCTCTGGTAATTCTAGTGTTAAGGCAGTGGGTAACTGATGTTATATACTATTTGAAATTTCCTTTCCTTATTTACTATTCTCAAAGTTTTCCTCTGGCTGTAGACCTTCCTCTCTTTTTCATGGGTGAGAGTTGAAATGAATTTAGTTTTGCTAAGTTTGAATTTATTGTATGGAATGTCATATGTTTTTAATAAATTCAATAAAACATAAAAAAAAAATTGAGGGTTTTCTTCAGCTACCGTCTTTTTTCTGCATCGTTCCAAATATGCTTTTAGGTTGATCATAAACTCAAACACTGACCTGTGCGACTGGCCTCAACTACTGCCAAGATTGCCTCCAGTTTCCAACATGACTATGGAAAAAAAGGGCTTCAAAAACTGGTTGAATGAATGGATTTATAAAATACTAGCTGTGCTACCCATCTAAGACAGATTAAAATCTGAATAATCGACGCAGGCCTCAGTATTGATGTTTGCTGTGCAGTGTGTCTCCCCGGGTGCTTTGTGTCTGTTACATACATTTGGTAAAGGAATCATAAAAACAGTGCAGCATCTTTTGGAGAGCAAAGACATAGCAACTGGGTGAACAAACAGACAGACACTTGTCCATTTATTTATTTTTATATAACATTTTATTTATTTTATTAAAATCAGATAAGCTTCCATACATACAAGTCAAGTTTAACAAAACTAGGTTTGAAACAAATCGTCCTTTTATTAAGGTGGCAGAAAAGCAGCTTCTGCTGAACCATGGTATAAAAAAAAAAGAACGCATCAAAACACTTATGGGCTATGTCCACAGAGTATAATTTAATAATGTAATCTGTAAATTTCATTCTACTTTAATAGCAAAGAATGTTTCTATATTACATATAACTGACTGAGACAAATTGCTTATTATGTCAGGTGAAATCCCCTAAATCTACTAAACTTACTGTATGGCCTTTTTTTTTAATAAACTCTGGGCAGCTAGAGTCTCAAAGCCATAATCCTCAAATGTCATGCTGAGCATGAATGCATTTGATCAGCACTTTCCCTCTAAATATTCAGCATTTTACTGACCAGTCACATATTCAGGACTGAACACAATAATAACAAGAGGCGCATTCTTAGTAGTCCCTCTTTAGTGCGAAACTGGAGGTACTCCCACTGAAATGTTTTCAGTCTCACGAACTGGATTGTTAAAGCTAAGATCAATTCTACAGATGTCATCAAAATATCCCATTCTTTAAACTCTGCTACTGATTTAAAATGCCATTTCCTATCAGACAAACTAATACTTAGCTGCAGTTTTCACGTCACATACAGTGTCTTCGGAAAGTATTCAAAACAATTCAAGTTTTGTTATACCTCTTTTATGTTATTTTTTTGTCCACATCAAGCAATACTCAGTACCCCAAAATGACAACACGAAAGCAGTATTTTAGATTTTTTTTTTTTGCAAATATATTAAAAATAAAAAACTGAAATACAACATTGACACAAGTATTCAGACCCTCTCTCTGCTATGACACATTGAAACACGGCTCTGATGCATCCCATTCTACTGATCACCATTGCGATGTTTCAACACATTGTTTGGAGTCCACCGGCAGTAAATTCAATTGATGGCACATGATTAGGAAAGGCACACACACTTGTCTGCAAAAGCTCCCACAGTTGTTAATGTGTATCAAGGCCAAAACCAATCCATTTAGGTCAAAGGAATTACCTGCAGAGCTTTGAGACAGGGTTGCGTCAAGGAACAGATCTAGGGAAAGCTACAAAAAATTCCTGCAGAATTGAAGCTTCCCAATAGCAGAGTGGCCTCCCTAATTCTGAAGCGGAAGAAGTCTGGAACAGCCATAACTCTTCCTAGAGCTGAACACCCATACAAACTGACAATCATGGGAGAAGGGCCATGGTAAGAGACCGTGACCCTGTGTTAGGATATAGCAGGTTGGATAATGGATGGATGGATGGATAATAATATATAAAATCAGCCAACTTGATACAATTACTAACTTCTCCTGTTTGTTGACTTTTACATTTTGTTCTCATTCAGAATTCTCTGACCCATATCTGAAAATAAAATTTCACACCCCTTCATATGATATATCTTCTGAGAAACAACTCTCTTTTTTCTTATAAATTCAATAGTGGATTACTACAGCATGCTGCAGCTTACAATTTTGGACCTAGAAAATGGTCCAGAGGGTAGAATTTGACAATGGCTCTAAACCTAGTAAATTACAACTACACATATTATGACAAATACCTAGTAGAGGACTATACTCAGGGTACACACATACACACTCAGACTCAGACAAACACTCAATACAAACACACAGCATATGGGGGTTTAGGGGGAGTTACCTTAATCAGATTTTCCAGAAGGTTGCGACAGGCTGCTTTTTTGTCTGATAGAACGATGCTCTTCTTGCTCATCAACACCCGATACCTATTAAAGAAGTCAGGGTATGTCCACCTAAAATAAACAATGACTGAATTAGGATACTAGACATTTGTCACAGTACTATTAAGGGCACAGTTCTATTATTTAATAACATAACACTTCATAAATACAGGTGATACTTTGACTTGGTTGTAATCACATTGACTCCTAGCTCTTAAGACTCACATTTCATTACTGGGCTGGTGACCGACTGTGGAAAGCTTGTATGTTTTCCACATGTCTTCAATTGTATTCTTTGTATGTTCTTATTTCTATTCTGTTCTTTCTTCATCATGCACCCAAGACCTTCTGACATTTATCTAGTCACCTGGGGGCAAACTAGCCCAATTTGGCACTGACCCCAAGCCCGGATAAATAAAGAGGGTTAGTTTCAGAAAGGGCATCTGGCTGTAAAACTTTAACCAAAACCTGATTGATGCAATCAATCCAATCAGCTTCGGCAAATGCTCAGAATTCCATCAAGCCCAAGAATTTGATTAAGCCCAAGTTATACTCGGGGGTGGTATGTAATGATCCACTTCACAGTGTTAGGCCTGAATAATTCTCAGGATAGTATTCTCCTGCCATTTTGTAGATGAAATAACATCATGCTGCAAAAACTGTGAATATTTCTAGGTGTTCTGTAACCTAATGGTAATTCTATGGTAACTCATCAATATCTACATGTATGAGTGGGGCAGAGAAAACAACCAAAAACACAATGGCAAATGAAAAGTCAAAATGCCAGTTTTTAGGACAAAGTGAAACCAAACCACTGTTTGGATCGAGCGATGGTGATGATGATGTGAATTGGTTATCAGACATTCCCATGGAGAGTGAAACTGACATATGTTCTATAGATTCCGGCCTGCCAAGTTTCAGTGATGTTCGTTTTGACATCGGCTTCATACTACCGCTGACAATCCTGCACCTCCTCATTGCTCATTTACAGGTAACCCTTGTAGACCCTAAAGATGTCTGTTGATCATGATCATCTGGACTATTTATGTTTGGTGTAGACAGTAGTTGTTCAAATGAACCAATATGTTGAGCGTTGTCAGAAAAGTCACAGCAGCCCATTTGCTTGTCATAGTAGCTGGAAGCCTGATTCTGTAAATGACACTGCAGGCCATAGTGGGTAAAACAATCCAGAGATGGTACTGATACACAAACGGGTTGTTTCAGACACCCATTTTCAGCAAAGTTTTTTTTTTTTACTCATCGTGAGATATTTTATTATTAATGATGACTATGATAAAGCCAATCACCCAGTACCGAAACTGTACTGTACAAAGTGTGGTAAGTGTATCAGGTAATCATCAAACAAATGCAGAAGGTGTGCTCACAATTGTGACATAAGTAATGATGAAAGACTCAAAGGTTACATGGGAAGGATGCCATGAATATACAACTTTGTATCCAAACAAGCATGATTTAGTATCAAGTTCTACAAGTTGTGTGAAGCAAGCTCTGGATACATCTAGAGCTCAATAATTTATACTGGTAGAGGGACCAAGTGGGATAGCAACTACAGTTAATACGGTATCGCTACATCATCTGTGCTGTCACTGGCAGACCCAGTGCTTAACCAAGGCTACTACATAATGATTGACAATTTCTACATCTCTTCTGAACTGCACGAGATTTTACTTTAAAGGAAAGTTGATGAAAATGGCACTGTACAACTGAACCACCATGATATGCCAGGTGTGTGAAGGTTCACGACGGTGCAGTAGCTGTGTGGCATAAAGACAAAATGATTGCAATAAAGTGGAAGGACAAGAAAGATGTATGTCTCCTAAGAATTGTTCACAACGCTGCAACTGTCAATGATTGTGTTGGGGAAAATGTGGAAGTCAATAGGCCTTGTGCTGTATTCGACTACAGTAATGATCTAGAAAACTCATATCTCATCTTAGTTTAATTTCACTGTCATGTGCACGCAGTACTATTAAATTATTACCAACATGTCACTTTAGAATAACAACAGTGATACAATTACAACAAAGAAGAAACAAACACAAACTTGCATAAGGAAAAATTGGGAGTGGTTTCCCTTAGACTTTCTCGTATACTTTCTTGGAAAAGAAAACCTGCAGCTTAAAGGATGTTAAGTGCTTTTAGGACATTCTTAAATCTTATTGGGAAAGTAAAATGTTAAAAGTTCAATGCTTGCTTGCAAATTAAAAAATCAGGAGTGGTCTCCCTTGACTTTCTCATATACTCAGATATAGGATGGATATTTAAGGAGTAAACAGCAAGATAATTATTATATTTTTATATGACGTACATTAAAGAAACATCAACAACAAATTAAATCAAATCAGTAATAAATTGAACAATTATTATAAAAGTAAAGTTGAATAAATTGGACTCTGCAGCTGCATGAATAAAAGGTAAAGTACCACTTCAGGTTAATGGAAATAAGTACTCAAGACACACAGACATAATTCCAAAAATGGTATTTTCCGACTCAGGGAGGTCCAAAATGTCGAGATGCATCAAAGTCTTTACATTGAATTTTTGGAGGATTCCAATACTTTCCCTATACTTCATATACGACAAAGTAAAAATCACAGCATAGACTGTAACATATAATAACATGTACAATCTTCTTCTTTCGGCAGCTCCAGTTAGGGGTTGCCTCAGCGGATCATCTTCTTCCATATCTTTCTGTCCTCTGCATCTTGTTCTGTTACACCCATCATCTGCACGTCTATATGATATACATGTACAATACTCATCGTTATTATTATGACTGACTGTTCAGTAACCTTCCAGTGTATTCAGAAAATATTCACACCTCTTCCCTTTCTGCACTGTTCATTATGTTATAAATTTAATTTTAAATTGATATATTTTCTATTTTTGCTCATCAGTCAACATTCAATAGCCCATAATAACAAAGTGAAAAAATATTTTCACAAAAGCGTTCAAATCCCATTACTGACACTGTGTGACCACAAGCAAGTCATTGAGCTGCCTCTGCTCCAACTGGAAAACCAAAAGAAATATCAATTTAATCAATTGTACCATAAATGTTGTAAATCATCTTGGATAAATGCATCAGCCAAATAAGTAAATGTATGTATCTAAATGTTTGCAAATTTAAATAAAAGTCAAAAACTGAAATCTCTCATTCATATACGTATTCAGACTCTTGGCTGTGGCACTGTAGATTGTGCTCAGGTGCATCCTGTTTGCTTTAATTCTCCTTGAGAGGTGTTGAGAACTTGACTGGATTCCACTTGTGGCAAAATGAATTGAGTGGGCATCGTTTAGAAAGACACACACCTGTGTACAGAAGGTCCCCCAATGCACACTCAGTTCACTCAGTTCCTATGACTTGCATATTTATCGCTTCAGAATTAACATTTTTCCTCTCAAAAAAGCTTTTTTTATCCAAACGTCAATGTGATTTGCATAATTTAAACTTCATTTTCTTAATGGAGCAGCCACTGATATCTTCAGTAAGGAGAAAGGCTTGACCCTAAAAGCAATGCCAGTCTGCTGCCTGGCACACATTCTACTCACCCACATACACTTTGCCACTTTCACAGAGCCCTTTGTTTAATCTTGATTTGTGTTAAATGTACACATAGTCTGATTATATCACAGAAACAAGCTGATGGAGTGAAGCATCCTCATAACAAGTACATGAACAGTACGCAGTGTTTCAGATTTTAATTATATTGCTTCATTAAACGCATGTAGTTACTCAACTAAAATACTGTATTTGCTTCTAAAATGTAAAATGAAAATATTTTTAACAGAAAAATCCTAAATTTTGCATTACTTGTGCAAAGTAAATTCTTGACTGCTGCATGCTTAAATCCAGTACTACCTGTTGACTCCCATTATTATACAGGAGACCGCATTTAATCAGATTCGTGATAATTATGTTTTCTTGCTGTGTACTCAGCTGGAAATGTGTCTATGATTTACAATACTCTGTATGCAGCAAAAATATGAAAGTCCATATTTCTCAGAAAACTGCTTACCCTGGTTAAAAAAAAATAATAATGCTTAGATTTATTTTAAGTGAATGATAAGAAAAAACAGAGTGTGTGTGCATTAACCCTGTAGGGCTCTAGGAGTAAGGTCCTTTTGTTCGTAAAGGTAAAATTCCATTACAACGAACTCCCAGGGACCAACAAAAATATTTTATTGTAACGAAAATTTTGTTGTAATGAGATTCTGTATTTGTTGCTATAGTGCTTTCTTTAACTTGTGTCCAGGCATTTGCAATCATTTCAATAGCTTCTTTCGCGTTAATTTTAATCTCCTCCTGCCTACAAGTTATGCTGATGAGAATTTTTCTCAGCATTTCCTTGCGATAATACACTTTCAGGGTGCGAATGATGCCCAAATCCAAAGGCTGAAGCACTGCTGTGCAATTGGGTGGGAGGGGTGTGTGGGTGTGTGTCCTGTGGTGGGTTGGCACCCTGCCCAGGATTGGTTCCTGCCTTGTGCCCTGTGTTGGCTGGGATTGGCTCCAGCAGACCCCCGTGACCCTATGTTCGGATTCAGCGGGTTGGAAAATGGATGGAATTCAACATGAACATTATCTAAATGTGGAAACATGTTGTTGGCAGCACAGTTATTAATCAGGAGCCGAATCATCCTTTTCTTGATTTTGTGAGGTTTCTGAACTCTTTTAAAACCACTCCCCCCATTCCCCAACCAACAGGAACGACACACTGAAGTGCGCCCCGAAGCGCGATTGCAGCATCTGTGGAAGATTGTTTGTCTCTTGCTGGGGCAGGGCAATAGCAGGCTCACAGCGGTGCAGTGAAGCGCCACAGAAGCAAATCATAAAAGATCGGGGTCGCGCTATAGGTCCCTGTCTTGCACCCCAAAACACGAGGCTTAGTCTCAGTACTTTAGCAAAACCAGCTTTATTCAGCTTGAAACAGGAATGGCACAGTTATTTATTATAGCGTGATCTGCCACTCTGCTATACACAGACACAGCAGTCAGGCAGGGTCGTGGCCAGGTTAGTGGCCAAGTAATACTGTTATCTGAATTTACAATTTACGTGCTCCTAACCTTGCATCACCCATCGAGAACTTTTCTGTTTAACTTTGGCGGAGACACGCAGCATAGCTGTGAGCCTGCTATAGCCCTGTACAGATGCAGAGATCGTACTTCCGGACACTCTTCGGCGTGCTGTCTAGTTTTCTTGAATGAGTGCCGCATTAATAGGAATGTGCACTTCATTGTAATGAAAGTATCTGCTGAATGTACTTCGTAGTAACGAGATTTCTATAGACTCGTGTCATATGGGGAAGTTGTCGGGACCATAAAAATACTTCGTTGTAATGAAAATTTTGTAGTGAAGATATTTGTTGTAACAGAATTTTACCTGTACAGTGGTACCTTGAGATACGAGTGCACCAATGTACGAAGTTTTTTGAGATATGAGTCGTCGCTAGGTTGATTTTTTGCATTGAGTTACAAGCCAAAATTCGAAATACAAGCCATCAAAGAGCTTGTCGCTGCACATTCCAAGGAACTGATGACAGAGGAGTTGACGGAACTACAGACACAGCAACATATGGGGGTTCTACAGGAGAACGGTATTGCAGCAGAGCCAGAGGCGGTGGAAGTTATCTCTTCAAGTGAGATAAAGGAAGTGTTGGCAATGTGGGAAAAAGTTTTGGACTTTATTGAAAAGAAACACCCTGAAAAAGGTGCAACTGGTCGTGCAGCGGCGCTATTTAATGAGACTTGCCTAACTAATTTCAGAAACATTCTAAAGGGGAGGAAGGAACAAAGCTCCTTAGACAGGTTTCTATTGAAATGCCCTGCGAATGAAACTGAAGAAAAAAAACTAGCAAAGAAGTAAATTAAGTTAAGCAAAAGTGAAGTGAAAGAAAAAAACATTATAATATGCTAACTGGCTCCGCCAACATCTGTTTATTTCTTTAGATTCTCTTTTATGTATTAGGTTTTATTTTGTTTATATACAATATTTGTTCATTATAAATACATTTTTCTTATGTTGAAAACATTTAGCAAAAAATTGGGGTGGTTTTTTTGGGGGCTGGCATGAATTAATCTCATTTCAATTAATTTCAATGGGGAAAATTGATTTGAGATACAAGCATTTTGACTTACGAGCTCAGTCACAGAATGAATTAAGCTTGTATCTCAAGGTACCACTATATATCAAAATATGCAACTCCTGTAAATATGGCAAAGGTTTCAAAGTTAGACATGGCTGAAATGATTTGTAGTTATTAAATAATATTATAAATGTACACTGTTCTTTTCAACAGAGCATTAAACTTTCCTGTTAATGGCAGAAGGGGAAGGGTTTTTTAGATGATCTTAGTATTAGAAGGAAGAAGCTGACTTGTACAGTATATCTTTCAGATCGAAGACAAGCCAATGTTTTAAAACATTTGCAACTATGAAGAAAAGAAACACTTTCTTCAGTCTACTTGTTACGTAATGTTAAAACTTAACAAGTAACATGATAATTTTTCACAAATACACATTTGACAATTACAGGTCATGGGTTTATGATTTGCAGATCTGCCTGTTCTTGGGCTTGCCATCAATGACTAAATGCACAGCATTGTGTGAGTTTTGTGATCTATTGTGAAAAACCACAGGCAATGATGTAGCAGGCGGCGCTACTTAAATCAAGGGCTGAAGTGGCTGCAGGTTTTTATTCCAAACAGGTGGCTTAATTAGAAAACAATCGTTTCTAATAACAGATCTTAGAAAATAAACATGACTTGTTAGTGCTATATAACTCTGCAATGTTAGGTGTAGATGCCACATGGGCTGGATGGGCATCCCGGCCAGAAGAGGGGATGGTTCCTTACCCGGACGGGAGGACCAAAAGGGATGGACAGATAGCCCACTAAGAAAGAAAGACAAAGCCAGAAACTTTTTATTCCCCTAACACACAAGATGGCAGCAGTCTCGGATGTTGGTGACCCCTAGGAAACCAGCAAGGCATGCCAGGAGACATAGTTCGGCAAGGCAGATCTGCTGGAATCACTGGGGGCCACGAGAGGGTGTTGCAGGGAGACAAGCACCCTGTTTTGATGGACTTTTGTGTGACCCGGAAGTGCTTCCATCGGGCAATCATCCTGGCACCGGAAGTACTTCTGGGTCTGTCATAAAAGGGACCGCACTCCCTTATCCAGTCGAGTCGGAGCTGGGAGGTAGAGGAGGGCTAGAGTGGAGGAGGGCAGTGCAGTAGGAGGAAATATTTAAACGGACAGAAACTGATATTTTGTGCTTGTGGTGACATGTAAAAGAACATTTAGTAAATAAATTAACATTTTATTTGAACCCGGGACTGTGTGTGTGTGTGTCTTGAGTTCTCGTCCTGTGCCTACTTGTTCATGTTTCGTATGTGTTTGAAAATGACCTTGTCTGGGAAAAGCTCCCAACTTCTACAAATCTTCACTTACATCAGCCTCACAGAAGGAGGAACTTTACATAACTTTCAGGAGGCTGTTCACAGGAGATTTTGTTTCATAACTTTGGCACTATTATCTGCATCTGGAAAACTGCATCAGGTTAAACTTTGCAAAAAGGTTACAGTTCACTAAAGAACTGAGGAACTAAACAATTTGTCTGAGGACCGCCACACATTTTGTCTTGCCAGCTTCACACATCTGACTTGCTTGCACAACGATCATTCTGTCTCACCCCACTTGCAAATGTTTGCATCCTATTTAGTGCAATAAGCTTAGGATACTGAACAGTCATGGGCCCAAAACACATTAGTAGATTTCTGAATTCATGGGGGTCCTGTGATTCTAACCTCTGAGTATCACAAGGGATAACGGTTCTAATTTTTTTCTCTCTATACATTGATTAGTTGTTTTGTGCTTGGCAGTCTGTTCTAAGCTCTGATCTAAATAGAAATCTTGCAGAGTGGGGGTGTCAATGATTTATCTCAGGCTGACTCGGCCCCATTCCAGCTTATGCTTCCTCCTAGACGGAAGTGGTGCCATAAATGCTATTTATCCCTTCCACTCTAGCCTTTCTTCAAGGGGTAATGGGCTCATAGAATGTAAACTGACTCTGCATACCTGGCCTGCTTTTGGTCAACTCTTGTCACAGATGGCTCAACGGCAATTTACGAAAGGTCTTATCTGAGCTAACAGAGTCATAAATGTGCCAGTGTAACACCTGGTTATACAGCTTTCTTCCCTTTAAATACGAAATTATTAGACATTCTTTGACAGTATAAACATTTTAAAATATATTTTTAGACATTAATAAAAAAAAAAAAGATCACCCCATATGCTAGACATTATCTCTATTACTGACTTCATACAGAATTGTAATTTTTACCAGTTCTAAATCAATTTTTTTTTAAATAATATAACAATTTAATAATGTGTTATTAAAAAGATACATAAGTCACCCTGTTTTTTCTTTCATTGTATTTTATCTTTCAGTCTCTACAGTAATTCTGTTCAGCTTCAAGAATGAATGAATTTTTGTGCTTTAATATTTTAAACAGCGCACTTTAATAAATGCTTTTTCAAATGTATTCAGTAATGTATAAAATATCAGATAAGTATTATGAATAGATACTATATATACTCACAGATAAGTTCTCCCGTGATAAGTTGGGACTCGCTTTTACAGTATAATTTCTGGTATTTTATAATGTCGGCCGTATAATTCGAAGGCATAAAACTCACACTATTGGTACAAGAGATTATGATATGCTAACGCCCACCTGAGAGAGTAACCATGGAGCACACTGTCTTTTTTTCTATGTGGGTGCGGCAATGCGCTGTATCAGCGGGTGCTCCTAACCTCTCTCTCTCTCTCTATTGTGCCTATGTGACCACATGGTAATACCCAAACTATTCCGAAGCGACGTTTGCACTGATTTGTGTTTTTTCTATCTCACACCCTCATACACATCCCTTATCTGCTTTTAAATTAAATGTTGTTGAAGTGGCGAAAGAAATTGGTAACTGTGCTGCTGCAACAAAATTCGAAGATAAATAAAAAATTAACAGTCACATTTTTGAACAGGTGTATAAGTCGGGGTCTGATTTTATGATTGATTTTTCAGGTTTCAAGACCCGACTTATATGTGAGTATATACGGTACTTATATTGCATAATAGTAAGAATTGCTCACAGATTAATGTGACAGAACATTTTTGCACACACTAACCTTATTTTTAGGGGTAACAGAGACTGAAGCCCCATTCACAACTGATTCCTGCCTTTCACCTGATGCTCTTGGGTAGGCCTTAACCCAACCTAACACAGAATTGGTTTAAATGCTATGTGGCAAAATGAAAGATTAAAATTATGATTCCTATATTAACTGTATGACATGTTTTAATAGGTCCAGAGTTCTGTACCACTACAGAACCAATACCCGAAATTTGTTACCATTAAAAAATGGCCAAAAAATAAGATTAAAGTGAAGGCATTGATCAATGTTTATTAAAGTATACTGACACATATGGGGAACACAACCAACTGTAAATGGATTCATGATTTACTAAAGGGATTCTGTACATTGAAAATGCTCCCTTCACTACAGAGGATGCTAAAGTGAAGCACTTCCATTTAAGTGCACATTCCACCTATCTTGTTCAGAAATGCTTGAATGCTTATTATTATATATGTTAAAGACTGACAAAACATAGATTTATTTGCTTTTCTTACAGAAAGACAGAACATTGAGCAATTGTTTGATTTAATTTGCTGCAATCCACTCTTTTCAAGCTATGAATTGACATACCTAGAAGGATATCCAGCAGCGCTGATACGAATCGTTTCCAACACTCCACAAGCTCTTAACTGCTGAACTGCTCTGCTGGGGTCAAATCTGCAAATTGAAAATTGATATTAAAACATACAAATTAGTAACCCTTTATTGTTTTATTCTTGCATTTCACTAACTTTCAAAACAGATTTGTAACTAAAGAACACCAGTATACATCTCTCCCTCTTAAAATTGTGTGTGTATGTGTTTTTTTATTTTTGTAAATCAAATGAATGGCCCTTTTATCCTCATGTTGTGGTTCACATTTCCCCTTTAAAGAATGCATCATATTTTTCCTTTTAAATTCATAATATACACATTTTCACGCCTTGCTTCAATTTCCTCATGTTCAGGAAAAACAAGGGGAACTGCAAAAGAACTGTCTGACAAATTCAAGTGCCTCTGAATATTCTGCTCACTTTTCAATAAAAAATCAGGACATGTTCCAGCAGGGAGAATGGAAGCCTAGAGGGTGTAGTAAGATCAGACAAGGCTGACTATAGACCTCTTCTAGTTACACTCGCTTAAAGGGTATAAAAGAAGGACATCTTATATTACATCTTGCCAGAAGAAGGGGCCGGAGTTGCCTCGAAAGCCTACGTATTGTAATCTTTTTAGTCAGCCAATGAAAGGTGTCATTTTGCTTGAGTTCTCACTACAAAGAAGGACAAACAGAGAAGGACAGAAGCTTGTCATCTTCAGAGGAGGAACTCTGCCTGACTGGCTGTGCCGGGCATCCCAGAAAGGATATCAAACTGCTGAAGCACAGGAGGAAGGGTAAGTGAAAGAAACTGAAGTGTATGGAGGAACTGCTGGACAGGAAGCCAGATCACATTTCACCATTAAGGTAACTCCTTCATTTTATATTTCTGGGTTATAATGTGGGAAGAAATTGATTCCTGCTGTTATCCGAACTCTAGACTTAACCCTAACCTAACCTTTCAAATAAAACAAGTTCTGTTTTCTTTTCAGGAATGGACTGAAAATGAACATCCCAGTACATGCCATAGGAGTGAAAACAGATCAGTTCAGCATAATTCAGAGAGGTTAAAGGGACGAATGAGCAACTGCATCTTTAAGTAATATGCCCCATAGGTGGTAACAAAAGGAGGAGAAAAATGAGGGGAATATAATTTTCTATTTTCTTTGGACAAAGAACTCTGCTTGAAATGCAGCTTCAAGTATCAAACTGATTTGTGGCCATGTTTGCTTTCTTACAAAGGATTAATAAATACTGCCACCGCAGTTGGTTAGCTGGGCATCATTATTAGTCATATATAAATATATATGCCATATTCTGTAATGAGTAGGAGAAAGAGAAGAAACACCAAGAGACAACACAAAATGAGCAATGTGATCCCTGAGACAAATGGGTATAGTTATTGTTTAACAAAGAACAGCCATATCACTTCACTCCAGCTCACCTAAGCAAAACGTCCCACTGTTACGAGCCATGTGGAATTCTTCCATCACGACAAGCAGCTTTCAAGGTTTATAGCTACAGTATATTGTAGACAGTGTGCACCAAGACACTGGTGCAAGTTCTGATTAACTACACCCCATCCCCTCTTCACGTACATGGTAGTGATTGAGGCTCTCGCTCTGTATAACATGTGCAGATTTGTTGACAATATTTTGCAAAGCCTTCACTAGTACGTGCATTCTTAAGGTCCCTGCTTTCTCAACCCCTCAGGGGAACACAACTTCTCATCACACAGTACAACAGTACTATGGTTCCTCCACAGGGATCCTCCTTGTTAGTGCTAATCTACAAAATTCACTGAAGTGCATTTCACAGCTTATATGCCAATTACTTTTTTCATAGAATATTTCTGTGGAAATTCACCTTGCGGTCAGCTTAGATAAACATTAATTTTCCGGGTGCCCCAAGATGTGTTGCAAGGCCAGTGTGCCATCAACAAAAACAACAATGTATTTCTTGAATAGCCCAAAATCACACAAGGAATGCCTCAATAGGCTTTAACAGTCCCTGTTTTTGACAGCCCCCCAGCCTTGACTCTCTAAGAAGACAAGAACAAAACTACCAAAATAGGAGAAAAATGGAAGAAATGGGAAGGACATTTCAGAGAGAGATCCTCTTCCAGGCAAGTTGGGTGTGCAATGCATTTAATGGATCACAGAGCTAGATGGCCAGTCTCTCATGGCCACCTCAGAAATACAATACACTATGTTCTCACACAGCACTCCTGACTAGGAACTGATTAATATAAGATTGTAGCCAGTCTGCTACGAAACATGCATGATCGCATGATCTGATCTGTACTCCAGCCTGCATGTGTTAAAAAAAAAAATAATAATATTGTAGTATTTTCATCTGAGGGATACACTAGCTGACCACAATGACAATATTACAAGTACTGCCACTGAATATACTATATAACACTGACCTCTGTGCTTGCTGGAAATACAGTACTGCAAGGCTATATTGCATACATTATTAGCCATGTGCTATAGCTATCATCCAAAACAAAGATCAAAAACAAAAAAAGATATGCAGCTGCACCCGGTGCTGTGACTTCGACCAATGGAACAACCAGTTCCACATCACCACTAGCAGGTGTCCCAAGACTGAAACCACTTCAGTACAATGATTAAATATATATACATACTTTACTTATTAGTAGCTTTTGGACATTTTTTACTCTGTTTGTGGTTATCATTTTGTCTCCATTTTTTTTTCCTGTTTGAGGCACAATAGTGCACTGCTGCCTCACTGATCACATCACATTATTAGCCACAATAATTGGTCCAGCAAAGTTGGTAGATGCTTCCCTAGCCATCTGGAACAATTAAAATACCATTATGATCCACTCAAAAGTAGCTCTGTTCCTCCCTCTACATTGACTTCAATGCATTTTGTGGAGTTTCTAGAAGTTCCCAAACATATGCACAATTTTGCAGAATTCATAGTGAAGTGAACTACCTTATGCAAGCTGTCCTTACTCTTCTCCTGCCCCCAGAAATGCCATTGAGCCTGGAAACTGCAGTGCTGCTATTTAAAGCAGCCATGCTATGGGGAGCCCAGCTTCTGGACAGTGCTCTCTAAAAGGCTGAATAACAGCTGGGATCATTCTAGAAGTTCTTCTGTCTATCAGGCAACTTGTTTTAAGACCTTAAATCCTCAGCAGTGATGTGTGCAAGTAGCTGATCCAGCCCGGTCAATAAGTGCCCTTGTCTGTTGGCTGCTAAAATTTAAATGTATATCTACTGTATTTTTATTTATATCTACTATAACACACACATATTTTTTATATATATATATATATATATATATAGATATATATATATATATATATAGTCACAGATGAGCGGGGACACTGCCCAAGTGCCTAGACAGTCCCCAAGTTGGACAATACTTCTCCTCGGCCACGAGAGGGCAGCCGCCCGGGTCTATTTGGGGGCCACAAGGACGGAGCTGGGATGTCCGTGAGAGGACGTGGCCACCGCCAGGGGGCGCCCGAACAGTTGGAGAATCCTGGATGGCAGCACTTCCGCCACACCAGGAAGTGCTGCCGGAAGTAATTCCAAGAAGACCCAGAGTGCTTCCAGGTGCTTTCCTGACACTTCTGCCACACCAGGAAGTGACATCAGGGGGAGCACCTGGGACTCATCCGGGTCATAATAAAAGGGGCCACCTCCTTCCAGCAGACGAGCCAGAGTTGGGAGGAAGGAGACGAAGCTTGTGAGGAGGAGAGAGGAGGTCAAAAGAGAGCGAGAGAGAGAAAGAAAGAAAGAAAGAAAGAAAGAAAGAAAGAAAGAAAGAAGACGACAACAACGACAAAGGAAAAGAGAGTTGGTGCTGGTAGACATTGTGGTGCTTAAAAACTCAATAAAGGAGTGTGTTTTGGACATCCTGGTGTCGGTCTGTCTGTGTCTGGGGGTATGCTTTCCACAATATATTATATATATATATATATATATATATATATACATACTGTATATATATATATATATATATATATATATATATATATATATATATATATATATATACTGTATATATATATATACAGTATATATATATATATATATATATATATATATACACATATATATATGCTATTAACAAGCACTGAGTGTATGGCTAAGATTAAGGTATCTTTATAATGGAAGAAAAAAAATGCATATGTTAATCCATAAGGTCAAAGCATTGCTTATATAAAGTAACACCTAATTGCACCTTGCTGATAGTTTTGCTGCTCACCACAATATTCTGCTGAGTGCTGCATACTTATAAAACCTTTTTCCTCTTGATTAGAAAGCCTGAAGCATCAGTTTTGGCTAATTATGCTGCTTCATCTCAGAAGTCATGCTCCAGTGAATTGACTGCGCCTCACATGAGGGGCTGCGTCTTGCAGAAGAGTGGATGCCTTCAGAGTAGCTGAGTGCACCATCACACAAAATCAACCCCATGAATTCATGATTACAAATGGTCCGCTTATTTAGCAGCACACAGGGCTCGTTTTCACCCTGGGGTTTAGTTATGAAGCATCAAAACAAAACAGAGCAACAAAGCATTTACTTTAATTAAAATAAAATAAAATAAAAATAATTTTTGACACCTTAAAATTTTTGTTTGCCAAACTAAATGCATTCTTCAGCAAACAAGAAACACCAATATAGGTATCACTCATAACTTTTTTGACGTACCATTCATAGAGGACGTGACCATGGTCATTGTTCTAGTACAATACAATACAATACAATACAGTTTATTTTTGTATAGCCCAAAATCACACAGGAAGTGCCGCAACGGGCTTTAACAGGCCCTGCCTCTTGACAGCCCCCCAGCCTTGACCCTCTGAGGAGACAAGGAAAAACACCCAAAAAACCTTGTAGGGAAAAATGGAAGAAACCTGTAAATGACAGTACAACATTACTGTAATAAATACACAGCATATAGAAAGTATTCACCACCTTGGAAGTTTTCACATTTCATATTTATTATACAACATTGAAGTACATTGATTTAATAAGGCCTTTTTGACACTGATCAACAGAAAAAAAGACTTTAATGTCAAAGTGAAAGCAAATCTCTGCAAAGTGGTCTAAACTAATAGGAAACCTAAATCACCAATGATGCAGACCATTGGGTCTTAAATGTGGGTATCAATACCCAATGGTGGTATGGGAACTGATCTCTCAACGATTAAAAAAAAAGTTGTTACATTAAAATTTACATTAACAATAGAAGCTCCACACACTTTTTCACTACTAAAACTGCCAAGGCTATGCCAACTGGCTTGAGTCCTTTTTTTTGTCCTAAGTAATATCCCATCAGCTCCACATGCTCATCTGTGCTGCTCAACACTCATGCTGAGTGAATGTAATAAAACACAATACTTTCTTGTCACACAATAGACATTCTTTGCTTATTCTGTAAGTTCACTTTAAATGTTAGCACATGCTTTAAAAAAAATGTGGGATGTGCTGCCAAAACCTGCTTCAGTATTTATTAGTGAAAAGCAAAATAATGGAATTGAAAATAACAAATAACTACAAATAACTGGATAACTAACATGAGGAAATAACATAACTTTATTTTTTTCCACAATGGGTATTTTTTATATCATTTGCCTTTATGCAGCATTGGTCACCACGGCATGTATTATATCATAATCTTTTTTATCTTAATTCTCCATGAAACCATTAAATTATATTTTTTTCTCGGTCATCACTGCAAAAAACATGGAGGGAAGTAACATATAACAAATATTTCACTTTTGGGTGGAGTAGTCCTCAAAATTCTATCCTAAAGTTTCCATACAAAATATTATAATGGAAGGTACTGTGATCATCTTCAAACATTGAAAGTGTTCTTTGGCATTATACGAAGAGCAATTTATCTTCCCATAATGCTGAGAATACTGTGTGTCCTGTCAATTGAAAAGGGAGCTCAGACAAAGTTAACATTCAATACCTAGTGAAAGGCAGCATTCCATTAGCTTAGTCTGCAGGTTATTTAGTTAAGAGTATAAAAATATTTTCAAATTTTAGACACCATGTGAATATATTAAGTTTTGAATGTTTTATATTTTAGACAATCCACATTAAAAAAGGACAAATGTCTATGTGTGTCTGTGTATCTGTGTGCATCTGGTTGCTAGGGTTAGGAAGAAAAAAATGAAAAATAAGGCAAAACATGAAGAAGAATGGTCCAAAAAAAACAAAAATTATATTAAAAATACCAAATGAGTGTAAAAAAACCCCTGGTATTATTCACCTATTCAGCTATCTGATGTTATCTATATACAGTATATAATTTACTAAGGCAAGACACCCATGGAAAGGCAAGACACCAATGGAAAACACGCCGGAAGGGGCGTGGATTCACTAAGCCGCCGACAAGTAAGACACCTATGGCGCATGCAGGGAGGAGCCATGCCTACCAACTCCAAGACCATTGGATACGACGACAACTCGCAGAGCCACGCCCACCAATTCGGACACGACGACACCGAAAGAACGGCATCATTTATATTCGTCTGTCGTAGAGGCCTCATGTACCTTCGAGCCACCTTAACTGTTCATAGAGGCATGTTTCTCACGGAGGTGAGTCGCTATATGCAGCGTGTAAAACGGTTTGCGAGGGGTATCCCATGGGATCCTTAAAGCAATCCTTTACAACTGAGGTTAAAACACAATGAAGTAAGCAGTCTTTAAAAACCAAGTTTTCGGTTACGGTGCACCATAGCAAACTGTTTTACACGCTACATACAGCAATTCGCTTCCACGACAAACATGCGTCTTCTGCACTCACAGACAATTATATGTTGCTCTCTCCAGAGTTTCATCTTTTCATTCACTTTCTGTTGTATCCTCAAACCCTCCCTTTTTAGACAACTGTGTCTTTCCAGAAGTGTTCAACCATCAATAAATAATTATGCGGTGTTTGTTATGCCCCGGGTTGACTATTGTGTTGTATTTTGCTCTCTCCAGAGTTCCATCTTTTCATTCACTTACTGTTGTTTTCTCACACCAACCCGTTTTAGACAACCGTGTCTGTCCAGAAGTGTTTAGCATTCAATAAATAATTATGCATGAGATTGAGCGTGTGTCTACCCAGCCCAGAGAGGCGTGGGTAAGCCGTTGAACACCATTCGGGCTGCAAACCGTGGAATTCCCACTAAGTGCGACTCATATGCTCCCACTGGTTACATCCCTACCCTTTGTACACACCCCCCTCCCACCTCGCTACTACCATGGTCGGGTGTCTTGGTGGATTATGTATAGAAAAGCAGCCAAAACCGCACAGAGCAATGAAACATCTACGTGAGTCACAGGTGCATCTGGACTGTGTTAAGACAACGACTCAAGTGACGAGGTGGAGGTGGGTATATGAGCAGGCAGTGCATACTGAACGAGAAATCAGCAGACTAGCATGACAGAGGGAGCTGAATAGACGTCCTTCTCCTCTCCTCCCGTTCCAAACTCCGCGACTGAGCGCCGTGCACCCCCATCTCTCCGTCTGGCAGGAGAAGGCGCGATGGCGGTCTGCCAGTTTTCAGTCACGGACGATTGTGTGTTGGTGCGTTCCATGCATTGTTACAATGTTGCTTTTCTTGCTGATTTATTACATTACCGATTTTTCAAATGTTAATTTTCTCCCTATGCTTAAAAATCATTAAAAAACCAGCCTGATTATGCAGCGTATGGTACGCCGCGTGTTGGCTAGTATGCTATAAACAGCAGTTTGGTAGAGATATTCTTGCACCCAGATAAATGAGGTTTACAGCTGTAATGCTAATGACTCACAACTTCACATGGTGGGCAATGGATGAGTGAAAATAACGATATACCAAAGCACATGTCACAAATCAAAACCCTGGTCCAACTTAGGTTAGAGTCGCTAAATTAGGCCAATACTGTAGCAACGACTGCAGTATTTTCCGAACAAAATACTTTAATGTAAGACTGGCAAAAACAGACAACTCTATCCAAAGACGAAAAGGCAGCTAAGTGAGAAAAGAAATCATGAGATCTACGTTGATTACTTAGATTTCAATCCATCTTAGTCAGGTAGCAGAGCTAGTATGTGAATAAAATGTAAAAAACAAAAATATGCAAATGGAAGCTAAAGTTCTCTAGGCATGAACGTCATAAAAATTCACTCTGTATGCCATTGAGTGATTATTCAAATGGGACAGGGCCACATCTCAGGCAGCAGGTTCAGTATCAGTAGCTTGGCTGCTTAACTGTGAACACTGCAGATGCACTTGTTACCTCAGGGAACAGCAGCACATGAGGATTGTATTTGAGGAATTGCCACTTAATCTTGGTTCGCAATGGCATTTCTCAATATTAGAATTAAATGACCTTCAAGTCTCATCCATCAAACATTTGGCCACAATCAATGACTGATAATCAGAAATTTATTAGAAGATGAATGGCAAGAAAGGAAAGAATGAGAGCCTAAGGTGACTATCGCTGGACAACAGCTAACAATACCAAAAACATCAATGAAAAAATTTCACATTACTTGTGTTGTATAATTGACATGTCTAGTTATTCAGTCATTTGTTGACAATGGACAAAATGCATGTACTTTGAATAAAACAAACAGGAAGCCACCTTCCCATGGGGTTGCGGTTTTGAATTGAGGACATGATTCTTAACCAGTTAATGAAGACAAGATTTTTTCAGGGATGTGTTTTGCTATTGTTTGCTGTAGTTCAGAGTTCGTCACAACTGAGTCCTGTTCTTTCTGAAACTTTGTTATGCTCACTCTCCACAAAAATATAAGATTAAAAACTTTTCTCAGCCATCACTACAAACTACATGGAGTAAGAAATGTATTAAAAAACTAACATGTTTGGGTGGAGTATTCCTTTACGCCACAATGCTTATAAAACAGGCAGTTAGGTACTAAAAGCATATATTCTACATATTGCATATAAATATTTATATATAATGTTTTTTATTGTACTTACGAGAACGGCAGCTTTTCATCATTAGGCTTGATGCATCGAACATAGTGTGGTGTTGTAGCATTCAGTGTTTCCATTAGTAATTGTAGGGAATTTCGAAACTGATGAAACAAAAAAAAAATAATAATTCAAAGTAAATTTGAAATAAACATAAAAAAATAATTTTCAACAGCATAACACACAAAATTAATACTTTTCACACAGGGTTGCTCCTGTAATCAATAGACCATTAATGTGTAGTATGTTTATATTCTAAAATATCCTACTAATAATATACTAATAAGCAGGATTAAGTAGACTCAAGAATGTGTATTTGTAGATTTGGCTCCATCATTCTAACCCTCACTTCTACACTCGCTTAATTCATTTCAATTCAGAGTTGCATGTTTGGTCGGTGGGCTGGCGGCCTGCCTGGGGTTTGTTTCCTGCCTTGTGACCTGTGTTGGCTGGGATTGACTCCAACAGACCCCCGTGACCCTGTAGTTAGGATATAGCGGGTTGGATAATGGATGGATGTTTGGTGGAGTAGCCAGTCTTGGCAGTATCAACCTCGGAGGCTGTCCTGGGCTTGTAACAATACATTTTGGACAGATCAGCTTATTCAGTTCATATTAGAGCTACATTTCATGGTTTCTAACAGGTATAGAATATTAACGACTAGAGAGATCTCTAAATTTATATTTCTCAAGTAACTGTTTTTCCTACTACTTTTGCTAAACTGAAAAGTAAAACTGAGCACAAAATTTCAGAAAACTCTAAGTGAACCAGAATTCTTTTTCTAGAAGAATCTCCTGTCCTTGTGCCCATTTCTCTTTTCCCAAAAGAAATGTGTGTAAGTTTTGAGTATTTCCAGCACAGACTTTGTTGTTGGTGTGGTGCAATGTTAACAGCTGATTCCTCGCAGTTCCTGGGTAAAAAAACCAGCATGGAAATGGAATGTATGCAGTTTGCACATTATTCCAATGCTGGGAAATTTTCCCTAGTGTGTGAAGTAAATTGCTGATTTCAAAGTACCCTGTGTGTGTCAGCATGCATTTCATGGACTGGAACCCGGCTCAGAGTTGGTTCCAGCCTTGCATTGATGCTTCTTAGGCTGTAAGCCCCCATGATCAACCCTGAACTGGCACAATGAGCAATCGCTGGAGTCTGATTTACCACATTAAAGTAGAAACATTTTATTTGCCATATATTTCCTAAATCCAGACTTGAACAGTATGAAGCTAATTTCAGTCCTAAGGCTAACAGTGAAACCTGACCTTCCATAACTTAAAAGTGAAAGCACTGTTATAATGGCTGTTCCTTTCCTGAGGTAGAGTACTCCATCTCCCACTTCCAATTTTTACTTCTGTAATTTAGAGAAAAACAGCCAACTGTTCTCATGCTCGGATTATTTGACAAATACTAAAGATTTATGTCATGCCTGGCTAGGTGACATGCATTTTGAGAGACGACCAACATCAGAAGTGAGAAATCGTTAGTACTATGGCAACACTGACTATATTATCTGGGCTCTTGAATAAAGTTGCATGCCATCTCTTTCAAAACAAGTGGGATTGGTGTGCTCTTGAAGGGGCAGTGCTATAGTGCCTTGCAAGACTTCACACCATTTGCTACAGCCTCATTAGCATGCTGGCATCAACACTCATCTGTTTTTATTACAAGGTGACTTCCAACATTTCAGATACAATTTGTTCATTTCTTTTATTTTTCCAATTGGAGCACGGTGCAAGTTGATCTCCATTTTTTAATGCATTCTTTATACTGTACTAAATAATTTTAGAAGAAAAAAAATGTCTCTGTAGGTTTCTACGTTTAATATTACAAGAGCAACATACTGAAGAGATCCTTGGGTTAAAAACAGCCCATCTACTTAGTTCTGACAGTGGACAACAATCCATCATAGAACATACAGTAACCCCACAAATGCCAACCTTTGCTCATACCAGGACCAATTTAATACATCTGATTGACCTAACATGAGATATTGGGTTATGAGAGAGGAAAATTGGCGTACATAAAGAAAAACATGTGGACGTGGAGAGAGCATATGAACTCCATGCAGACAGCCATCAAATTGAATCACCAGGGGTTCTGAGGCAGCAGCACTTAGCACTGTGATACAGTAGGTTTGAATGAACTTATTTTGTAGTCACTCAAGATCTTGTGTTGATAATTTTCTTCCATGACAGTGACTTGCACCACTTGCCTGTCTGAAATTATGGATCTTTCCCTGAGGCCATGTCACCTGATGACAAACACTTTCTCCAAATGATTTAAATCAGCATATTATACCAGCGACTCAACTAATGTAATCAGATGACTGCGCTTGACAGAAGAAAAGGCGCAGAGTGGTGACTGGGTATCAAGTTAACAGTTCACTTTCTGCGTTCTTGTGTACTCTACATTATAGAATTGTCATTTACTCATAAATAACTTTTCACATCAACCATTGTGATTTCCAGAAGGACTTCAACACAGCTAATTGATGGTCATTAACATCCTAAAGGTCAATCTTACAGATTAGTGATATTTTTATGTTCTGCTTAACTTTGTTAGACAGTTATCTATGTCTACCAGTGGTTTATTTTTGAATTAGAAATCATATACTGTATTCATCCATCTCTTTTTAAACCCACTTAATTGATTGCAGTATCATTGTGGGGGGAAGCCTATACTTGCAGAAAAAAGCTGCCGGCTAGGACAAGGCAGCAGTCCATACCAGAACACAGACATGAACACATTCACACTCACTCATACAGGTCAAATTAAAATCACCATTTAACCAAAGAAAAGAAGCCCACATGGTTTGGGAAGAATGTGAAAACTCTGGCGGGGCAGAAATCAGAAATCGGGACTTTACAGCTATGAGGCAGAAATCCTAACCAGCACTTGTTGCCCCAAGTAAATAAATATGTGCAATTTAAATGCAACCAAAAATAGAAATAACTGTCTTTTTAATTTTTTTTTAAATGCATGCAATATCAGAGAGGAACACTTCCACTCACTTGATGACCCACAGTCTTCTTATGTTCGCGGTTAGGGATTTGCGGAGATGGTCTGGCAGAACGGATATTAATCCTTAAAGTCTTCACAGAAGGCGTAGTGGGGCCTGCCTCCTTATTATCATGAAAGAGATCAGCTACCAGTTGGTACTAAAAAAGAAAAATAGCAACTTTGGTTAAGATTTAGATATCTGATTTATTAATATATATTATCTGTATATGGAGAAAAGTTGGGTATGATCATGGAGTTGCATAAAGATACCTGAGTAAATTAAGGCATTAAGCAAAAGCAAAATGCTTTTTCTAATTGCAAATGAAGACAATTTTTATCTTCTGTGCCTACAGTTAATTCAGAAAATCACCAGCAATTGCTTCTCAATCCCTCCTACAGTAAATTTCAGTGTGAATTTAGTGAATTTATCCCTCCAGATTATTGAAGGCATGTTCTGTTGCTCAGCAAAGGAAAAGCTTTGAATTACTTCCCATTCGCCTTCTTAAATGCTGTTAGCTTCATACCAATTTATTTGTTTGACATTCCAGAGAAGAGGAAGGATTACTTATGCAGCTGTTGTGTCCTTGGGCAAGACACTTAACCTACCTTGCCTGCTGGTGGTGGTCGGAAGGATTGGTGGCGCCAGTGTTCGGCAGCCTCGCCTCTGTCAGTGCGCCCCAGGGCAGCTGTGGCTACATAGTAGCTTATCATCACCAGCGTATGAATGTGTGTGTGAATGGGTGAATGACTGTTGTGTTGTAAAGCGCCTAGGGGGGTTCTTGAACTCTAGTTAGGCGCTATATCAAATACAGGCCATTTACCATTTAATAAACTTTACACAAAAGAAGTGAAACACTACCCTCCAGTATTTCATTATTATGTACAACTTGTTAGAATTTTCTTAGTGGTCCAGATCAGCATCTTAAAATCATAATTTTAGGAATTGGGGAAGCCAACTGGGCATGTCAGGAAATATAGTTTGGCAGGGCAGCCCTGCTGGGGTCACTGGGTGCTGCAGGGAGACAAGTTCCCTACTGTGATAGACTTCCATGTGACCTGGAAGTAGTTCGATCGGGTCTGTAATAAAAGGGACTGCACTCCCTTATCCAGGCGAGTTGGAGCTAGGAGGTAGAGATGCAACACTTGACTTGAGGAGGGCAGTGCCGTGGTGAGAGAATTATTGTGAGGAAAGAAAAACCTGTGTGTTGTGCTTATTGTAACATATTTGAGGTATTCTGGTTAATAAAGCAACCTTTATTTGAACACAGGACTGTGCTTGTGTGTTTGTGTTGGGGTTTGGGCTGTTGACTCCCTGGTTTTCAACACAGCATATAAATATATACAAATATACATATCATAATCAGGAAACAAGCAGATACCATAATCACAAAGCATTCTTACCCAAGTAGAATGAATTTAGAATTTAGAATGCATTTTATTGTCACTATACACATGTACAATGAGATTAAAAGCAGCTCCTTCAGTGCAGACATATATGTAGAACACAACAAGTAAATAAATAAATAACAAACAAACAAATGGTGCAAAGTTGCAAAAAAAAGTTCTGCGACACTATATACAAATGGAAAGAATAGTAACTAAACCGAGTTATTGCACATTATTTAAATACTGGAAAGAATAAATAACTATTGCACTATTGGGTTATTGCACAATAATGATGATCATGTGCAGTGAGTAGTGGATGTTGGACCCTGAGAGTAATGATATTGTACAGTATACAGATATTACACAGTTATTATTCAGTACCATTTAGATATTGGATATTGCACAGTTGATGGATAGAAGGAAGTCCAGGGGTTGGGGGGTTAGACTGTGTAGTCAGTGCATGTGTGAGTTTAGAATGGTTATGGCTTTTAGGGAAAAAATTGTTCTTCAGTCCGTTTGTCCTTGTTGTGATGCACCTGTAGCACCTCCCTGAGGGCAGCAGGTCAAACAGATCAGAGCCAGGGTGGGAGCTGTCCTTGATGATGTTTTATGCTCTGCTGAGGCAGTGGGAGGTGTAAATGTCCATCAAGGAGAGGGCAGCTGATGATCTTCTGTGCTGACTTTACTACTCGCTGAAGCCTCTCCCTGTCTGCCATGGTGCAGCTGCCGTACCATACTGTGATACAATACGTCAGCAGGCTTTCGATGGATGAGCAGTAGAAGGTCAGTAGCAGGTTGGAGTCCAGGTTGTGCTTTCTGAGGATCCTCAGGAAGTGTAACCGCTGCTGAGCCTTTTTGATGACTGCTGTGATGTTGTCTGTCCAGGAGATGTCAGCGGAGATAAGGACGCCAAGAAACCGGAAGGTGTGGACCCTCTCCACACACTCGCAGTTGATGTAAAGGGGGGCTAGGGCGGTGCTGTGCCTCCTGAAGTCGACAATCTATAACAATCTATTAGTTAATACTTTCAGGAAATGGCATTACAATAGGGAGCAGGGAGTAAGGAAAACTGTGCTGGTGAGGAGATCATCTTATAGGTGGGCATTAAAGAAGAGCAGTAAGGGTGTGCAGGCTACTATGTGGATGGCTGGGCAGTAGACCGTAGTGAGGCTTATAGGAGGACAGAAGTTTTGTTAGTTGAGAGAGGGCAATGGGTAAGGAAGAGAAGTCAAAGTACTGGTCAGGTTGGCTTGTCAGTGAACTGGCTTTGGCACTCTTAAAAATAAGAAGTGAATGGTGCGACTCAGGATATGCAGCCTGCTGTGACGGCAAGCAGCTGATTGGCTGGAGGACACAATTAAAGGCAATGTTCAAATGGCTGATTGTGCTAATTTTTATTGAAGCAGGGGATAATGGAGGGGGCTGACTTCTACCACAGATCTTTTACACTTGTTTTTTAGTAAAGTAAAAAAAAAAGTTACATGTGCAGTTTAAGAAAAGTGAATGCAAAGAAGCCACTTAAAGCTGTTAACACACAGGCTGATGTACCACCCACGACTTGTTCCCAAGCATGTGCTCGATAGTGTTGGCATAGCCTGTGCCTTCTGGGAACCCTGAATTGTTAAAAGTAAGTTCAGGAAATAGATGTCATGATTATTAACAATTGACAATGGAAAAAGGTAGGAAAAGATAGAAAAGAAGACAATACTCGCATCACACTGCATATTCAAAACTGTACTTGAACAGCTGCTCTCCAAAACGTCTCTTGCCAATCCTAAAGAATGCAGATGCGCTTAGCAAGAACAACAGTGTTTGAAAGCAAGAGAACACAGAGGCAATGCAAACACTGGGAAAGAGCATGGGGTTACTCGGAAAGGCAATCTATTTGATCATTAAAATGCTATTTAAATTCAAAAGAGGACAAGCTGTATTGTGATGGCAGAGTTCAACAAACAGCTGTGTGTACGGCTTTCTGATTTTCTGAGGGCTTTCAAAAGAGTGAAGAGCGTAATGCAGATTTAAATGTGGCATTCCATATCATACAACCTTTATTCTCAAATCTTCAATCTATCATTTTTAGTGTAATACCCAAGAAAGCCTGCCTCACAACCACAAGTTTCCAAGTTCAGTCTTGTTGTCTTTTCACACTCATTGTTTAACCTTAAGCAAATCATTCACCCTGCTTGTATAAAAAATATGTGCAAACAGTAGAACTATGCATCAGGAGTAAAGTACCTTGGAATGATGGTCACTACATAAAGGCACTATATAAAACAGAGTTTGATCAGACTTAATAATCTAATTCAGCAGTGGTTCCTGTGCCACCAACATTATGGTATACTGTCCAGTGTATTAACCAGTAAGCCGCACTGCCTCCACACTTGATACACTTGCTGTGGCACTAATCTACGGTGCCTATTAAAAGTATTCACCCCCGTTGGAAGTTTTCCCATTTTATTGTTATACACACTGAATCACAGTGGATTTAACTTGACGTTTTTGTCATTGGTCAACAGAAAAAGACTCTTTAATGTCATAGTGAAAACATATCTCTGAAAAGGGGTCTACATTAGTTAATTACAAGTATATTTTTGTCCCTTATGTCATACGGATCTAAGTTTTATTTAAGTTCTATTGCCAGATATGAAATACTTCCGATAGATAGATAGATAGATAGATAGATAGATAGATAGATAGATAGATAGATAGATAGATAGATAGATAGATAGATAGATAGATAGATAGATAGATAGATAGATAGATAGATAGATAGATAGATACTTTATTAATCCCAAGGGGAAATTCCAAACTTTTCCTGAATTCATAAGCTAAAGATTCTCTCTGGGAAACTGGATGCAATGATACTTTAAGTCAGGAATTAACATTCTGTGTACCCAACCTGAAAAGACGTTGCTCATGTTTAACTGTTCAGGAAGAGTGGATTTAATTGACCCCGAACTAATCCCTGTAGTGTCTGCTATCTCACACACCATCACTCTTTGACAGTCAATTTAGAGTAGTTACGTTGTGATCCAGTTTTATGCATTTTTGTTCAGTGATGACCCTTGACTAGCTGTAATTTTAATGTAAACTAGCCAACATTAATACATTAATATATATTTACATTAATAAATAACTGTAAATACATAAGAGATGAAATACACACTGAACTCATCCAAAAATAACTTGGGTGTTTAATACCGAATCAAATTTTTTTATTTTATTTTATTGATTTTATTAAAATCAAATAACATTCAATACACATAACTCAAGTTTTTCCAAAAAAAAAAAAAGGGTTCAAAACAAATCAACCCCCACCCCTGAGAAAGGCAGCCATGCCAGCAGAGTAAAACTTTACGCTAGTAAAAATAAGTGAATAGATAAATTAATAAATGAATAAAAATAAATGGAGTAAAAGAGGGGAGAGAACCTGCTTCCTCAGTTTAAAAGCTTATTCTAAAATGTTATTGATTAGTTCCTGCCAGGTTTTGAAAAGGTTTTGTCCATTTGTCCTCTTAACAGGTAACCAGGGCTTGTCTGATTTTCACAAGTTCGTTGAAATCAGGTTAAGTGAAGAAAGTGCAGAGAGGCCTACGTGCGAAGTTTGCTGGCAGCAGACTCATCTAGAATTTCAGTGCACAATGTCTATTGCACAAGGCAAGGCAAGCTGTAAATACGTGAGCTTTCTTATTTTTGGTAATGCGATGGGCAACAAGATGATGCTCTGAGTGCCTGCTGACTTGTAGTACAGACACACTAGAATGTTTTTTGTAAAGCCTCAAGATTTTCATTTTATCATTTAAAAATGTTGAATGATTTACTTCCGCAAGTAACATGTTTTGTTTCCAAATGGCTTTTCAGCTGAATGCTTCATTATTTTGTTTTGTTTACAGCACACTGCAGATAACACACAATGGCTGTTGGTAACCAAGCGTCATGGTCAAAGTAAGTGTGTACAGTACCTCAAAAAATCAAGAATGTACAATCTTTTAACATTCCTGTTTGGTTCAGGTTTTTAAGATGAATCTTGTGAGGTTGCTATGGAAAGGAAGAGCTCATAATAATAATAATGATAAAAATAATACATTTTATTTAAAGGTGCCTTTCATGGCATTCAAAGACACTTTACAATAAGCAAAAGAAAACAATACAATACAAATGTTTAAAATAAAATAACAAATATAATAATAAATGTATAAAAACCATAGAGTCAAGATCAAAATGAGGTAAATAGGCAAGTTTAAAATGATAAGTTTTAAGTCTAGATTTGAAAGTGGAAAGTGGATCAATGCTGCGAAAATCTTGGAGGAGGGAGTTCCAAAGACGTAAAGCAACAAAGCTAAAAGATCTAAAGCTCATGGTAGATAAACGAGCAGAGGGCATAACAAGGAGGTTTGAATAAGAAGATCTAAGAGTACGAGCGGGCGTATAAATGTGTAACAGATCCAAGAGATATTGAAGTGCCAAATTATGAAGAGCTTTGAATGTTAATAGCAAAATCTTGAAATCAATACGATATTTAAAAGGAAGCGAGTGGAGTTCACATAGAACCGGAGTAATATGTTCAATGGAGGTGGTTCTGGTAATAGCAGCAGAATTCGGAACCAGCTGAAGCCTATGCAAAAGCTTGCGAGGAAGGCCAACCAGAATAGAATTATATTAATCAATGTGAGATGAAGATGGTTTATATTGCGAAGGTGAAAACATGCAGACCAAGTAATATTATTAATGTGTGCTTTGAAAGATAGACTGCTGTCAAGGATGGCACCCAAATTCATAATCTGCAGAGAACTAGGGTAGGTGATGCTCTGGAACATTTCAGGAACTTGTTCATTGGCTTTCTTAATAACCTGTATAACAGGATGTCATCTATTCACAACTTATGTCAGTCATTTCAATTCCTCAGTACGCAGGAGCAAAAATGACCCTTTAACAGGGTGCAGAGCTGAAATCTGCAATGAGTAGCTCCCTGAAAATGATGATTGATTTAACTTTTTTTTTTATAAACTTAAGCAGACAGTTCATCTAGGGTGTCCAGCAACTCTCAGGTTGAAAAACATCAATTTAGACTCCTCTCCCAGTGGTAACATTTTCTTCTGACATTAATAACAAAGGTTGACCAGATCTTGGGTCATCATCATAATATGGACTTCCACAATAAAACTCTCCGGTGTATCTCTTGACTGTGACATACTGTACAAAGGGAATGACCCCAGTACATGTTGAATAGGCAAGAATTAATTTCTGAAAGTGTTTTGTTCATCAGTGTTCAAAATCCAGTGGTAACATGTTACTTAATTTAGTGCTTTTCAGTATGCAGTTTGACAACTTGGTGCTGAAGCAAGAGAACATGTCTTTAACTGCAAAGGTTATATACTAACTTAAAAAAAATTGTGAGACATTTATTTTAGTGAGCAGGGCTAGAAAATGAGATGCAGTCAAAAAACGGAAGAGATTTGTCTATCAGCAGACCCAATACAAATTCAAAAATTTTTGTCAAAAAATCATTGGCAAAAAATGAGATTGCTTAAGAAAAACTAGCTCAAAATCACATGCTATTCTTTAAGAGGTTTATCTACAAACATGAATTATGGAAGAAAACGGGCTGTGCATTTCAGTCGACCGTGCTAGTAATAATATGGTTACTGAGAAAAATGGAGACACCCTTGAAAATCAAAATGGCATTGTGGAAAAATGCAAAAATAATGAAACACTACTAAATAAGTGTTGTGGGTAGAAAATCTGTAAATTTTTGTCTAAATTTTCATTATGTTTTGCTCAAGACAACACTAGATGAATTTACAAAAAGGACACATCAAAGCATATCCTCTTTCCAATTGTACCTCACTTTTAACACGGCTGTTCAGACAAAAAGAGGAAGACATGACGATGCCTCAGGCTATCAATTACTTTATAACCTGAGAAATGATGGGCATCTGGGACAACAAGTTGCTAAATGGGTTTACAGCCTGGGAAAGGAGACATGCTAGTAGGTGCTAAGCAACATTGAGATGTTTTATTGTTTGGGAAAATGGACGAGTGAATTCCTTCATTATATTGACAGCCAGCCAATTGGAATAATTTTTTGTAAGCTTTTTCTAAAGACTATATATATTCAGACTTTGCTATCCACATTTTCTGTTATGCTTTTCTCTAGTGGTATTATTATTATTCCTGTAATAAATTTCATGCTGTTTTTAACTTTCTATGCATTGTCTTAATGTCTAGAGTGATTGAAGTAATAAGGTAGATTTCTTTGAGCACCTGGTGATGGGAACAGTACGTAAAGTAAGGCACTCTTGGCTAATAAATGGCCTATAGTCAAGAATGCTGAGCCTTTGTATCTATACTAATAAAAGGCAAAGCCCTCACTGACTCACTCACTGACTCATCACTAATTCTCTAACTTCCCGTGTAGGTAGAAATTCTACGCGTAATGGTCATTACTAGAACCTATTTTTTTGTCCATATACTATAATAGACTTCTGCTCGTAATTTAGTGCCTGCCCATATAAGGCCGTCCGTCAGGGGCAAACCAATAGAAACACTGCCGCTAAATATTCACGGGTGAAGGACTGTGCTTATGCAGACGAAGATGAGATGGTCAGGGTGGTGTTTGGCACAAACTCAGCGAAACTGCAAGAGAAACTTTTAAGTGCCGGGTCTTAGCTAACATTAAATACAGCTGTGGACATCGTAGGAGATGGCACAAGCACAGCTGGGAACCTTCGATGCATGTACACCAAGCGGCTCACGTGAACTGACGCAGTGCACAGACAAAAAGCAACAGTTCCAAAGAGTGCTGAACAAAAAACAAATTACACAAATGAGAAGGCAGCAAAAAAATATGAAGCGTCTAACACATACAAGCATATTCATAAGTGTAGCTTCTGCGGAAACAAAGCACACGGTGGAAAAAGTCAATGTCCTGCTAAATGAAGACAGTGTAAAAAAAAAAACCTGTGCATGCAGTGTGTCACGTCTCAGATAAAGAGGAAGACGAGCTGTTTATTGATGCAGTAAGAAATGAATCGATGAATGAAACCTGTCATCTTTACAACGATTGACCAACACGGAATGTAACTTGAACACAACACATCCTACAAATACGAACCTGACTGAAAGAAATAATGATAATCAAATCCTTGATGACAGCAACACTCACAAAACAATTTCTATATATTGACAATCATGTTACGTTATTTTTAAAATGTTCCCTTTTCTTTTTCATAACTTCTTTAACACACTATATATATATATATATATATATATATATATATATATATATATATATCAAAATCTATATATATATCCCGATCTACATATTCTCAAATAGACAAACCACATGCCATGGCGCAATGGAAGAGGCTTCGCCTCTAGCGCCAGCGTTCGAGGTTTGATTCCGGAGAGGGGGTGCACTGAGTATGTACGCCTGATGACCCCAAAGTTAGAGTCAAACACGTGTCGCGTACTCTTTGCATTATTTCACAGTAAAACTGTTTCAATATATATATATACATACATACAGTGGTGTGAAAAACAATTTACCCCTTCCTGATTTCTTATTCTTTTGCATGTTTGTCACACAAAATGTTTCTGATCATCAAACACATTTAACCATTAGTCAAATATGCAGTTGTGTAAACACAAAATGCAGTTTTTAAATGATGGTTTTATTATTTAGGGAGAAAAAAAAATCCAAACCTACATGGCCCTGTGTGAAAAAGTAATTGCCCCTTGTTAAAAAATAACCTAACTGTGGCGTATCACACCTGAGTTCAATTTCCGTAGCCACCCCCAGGCCTGATTACTGCCACACCTGTTTCAATCAAGAAATCACTTCAATAGGAGCTGCCTGACACAGAGAAGTAGACCAAAAGCACCTCAAAAGCTAGACATCATGCCAAGATCCAAAGAAATTCAGGAACAAATGAGAACAGAAGTAATTGAGATCTGTCAGTCTGGTAAAGGTTATAAAGCCATTTCTAAAGCTTTGGGACTCCAGCGAACCACAGTGAGAGCCATTATCCACAAATGGCAAAAACATGGAACAGTGGTGAACCTTCCCAGGAGTGGCCGGCCGACCGACCAAAATTACCCCAAGAGCGCAGAGACGACTCATCCGAGAGGTCACAAAAGACCCCAGGACAACATCTAAAGAACTGCAGGCCTCACTTGCCTCAATTAAGGTCAGTATTCACGACTCCACCATAAGAAAGAGACTGGGCAAAACGGCCTGCATGGCAGATTTCCAAGATGCAAACCACTGTTAAGCAAAAGAACATTAGGGCTCGTCTCAATTTTGCTAAGAAACATCTCAATGATTGCCAAGACTTTTGGGAAAATACCTTGTGGACTGATGAGACAAAAGTTGAACTTTTTGAAAGGCAAATGTCCCGTTACATCTGGCGTAAAAGGAACACAGCATTTCAGAAAAAGAACATCATACCAACAGTAAAATACATGCAAAAGAATAAGAAATCAGGAAGGGGGCAAATAGTTTTTCACACCACTGTATATATATATATATATATATATATTTATGACAGCAACACTCATAACAGTGACAAAACAATTAAATTGACAATCATGTTGCGTTATTTTCAAAATGTTTCCTTTTCTTTTTCATTACTTCTTTAACACACTACTTCTCCGCTGCGAAGCGCGGGTATTTTGCTAGTATTTAAATATATTATTGGAGACCAAAAATAATATTTAGGTCTGAGTAGGATATATCTGGTTGGATAATGGATGGATGGATATTTTTTAAAAAATCGAATGTTGTTTGTGCCAGTCTCTTAAAGTTCTGAGAGAGTGACAGGCTGTGTTATTCCTAAGGCATTTGTGTGGTTTAAAGTGCTAGAAGTTAACCAGCTGTGTATGTGTGTGTCATTCATGGGGCACTGTTGTGGTTAGGGTCAGTGTGTATGTGTAAATTCATGTATGTGATAATCTTAAGGTGGAACAGTAGACCAACCCGGTAACGAATGTGATGATTACACTTACCCCTAGGTAAGATGTAAGTAGAGGGAAATACCACGATAATACAATAAGTTTATTTGCAAAAATGAACCAGAAACTTTAAATCCTCCCTTCACAAACCACCAATGGAATCAATGATGATTGCAAAAGATGTAAATGGAGGCCGAGGAAAATTTTAAAAACATTAGAAATTATAAAAGGTTAGTAATGCACACATTTTAGCACAAAGGAGCTAATATTTGGCCACAAAAAAAAAGAGCTATAGAAAGTCCCTTTCAGGTTCAGGCTCAAAACTATTTGGTTACCCCTTGTATATACTAACAGGTAATTATTTCTACAGAACAAAACCTAAAGGAGTGGTTTGGCTCAAAATCATTTTTTTTTTTTTTTTTAGCATTTTTCAGTTACTGTGATCACTGATAAAACTTATGTTTACCCAAGCATTATACTTTCCTTGCACCTAAGGTATATGTAGAAAAAAAAATAAAAGTAAATAGCAATCCAAACTAGAATAGCCATTAATCTTATACATTTTATTTGACTGCCCTTTTATGCCCATTAACACACTAAATAATAAATCCATTAAAGACTCTTTTTCCTAGCAGAGCATAAAAATTCTGAAAAATGAATGCATTAAATATTACCTTTTTAAAAAGTTTTATTAAAGCTTGTAACTTCCTAAAAAGTAATGCCTCACATACACTACAAATGCAGCCATTGGAATAAAACAGTTTCAAGGCATACAGAAAATGAAAGAGAGGGATGAACAGCAGACGTCTATTTCTCATTGTTCTGTTCAGTCCTACACTGTGCTCATGATACTGTAACAAAGCACTAGGTGTGCGGTTTGATGTATGGAGACAGCTGATTCTACGGAATGAGAGGCAGAAAAACAACAAAGGCAATCAGGCCCTTGTCCTCATTCTCCGTCAAATATCAACAGATTTGAAAAGCCTTATTAATTACATTATGATAGTTACAAAACTGATAATATATATGATAAAAAACATACTTTTTAAACTGTTTCTTGGTCAATAATCACTATAAATATCCAAAGGCTGGGTGTTCAAGAAAGACCCAGCCGGATGTACTTGAGGAACGTTCTCTTCTGGAGACAAACTGCTCATGTGGACTCTCAGGACAGTACAACTGGTGCATGTCATTGAAAATATTAAAAATAGGTTAATAAGACAATCCTGTTAGCTGCCAGATGAAGACAAGCTAAACCTTGGCTCTTAACAGGCCTCAGGATAGGTAGCATCTGGTCATAAGCCGTGATGAAGAGAAATGGAGCTAACTTGTTCATTATGTGCTGCTATAGGCGCCTCCTGAGACAGTGATGTGTATAGGGAGGCAATCAAGGAAAGCGCTATCCAAAACAGAAGAGCAGATATAATTGGGCACTGCGGACTTTCTCACTTTGAAAAGTAAAATGGAGCTTGATACTGAGTGGCCAGTTTATTAGGCACATCAGTCCTTTCCACCAACTTGACAGCTTGGTTAAAATATCATGCTGCCTTGCCTTTATTGTCCACAAAGCAAACATTTGTTTTGTTCCAGTCAAGAATACTGAACAACACACTGTAAAAAACAGAATCAAGACAAACCAGCTTTTACATGTCATAAGCAATGCGATGACCAAAGTGTTTAATGACTTCATAAAGTGTACAACATAATTTATAGGACATAAAAATAAAAGACAATGTTCCATAAATCACAAAACTGAATCTTTTTTCAGCAACTGGTGACAACGGTTAGCTTAAGCAATATCCTTCATTCTGCTACTACTTCTGTGAATCCAGGTTAAGTCTGTTGACTCCACTCGTAATCCAGGGGTTAAACAATGAGGTGGTCCAAACATGCAAATATCTGGGTATGTACCTGAACAGCAACATGGATCAGATTGTGTTTTGTCATAGTAGGGTCCTTGGGTGACCCTTTTCCCCTTTGTACTCTTTATTATGCCCTAAATATCATATTTTTACCAGTTTGTCAGGTTTGACTACTATTGTAGTTCAACATTTCCCCATTTCTTTTACATGCTATAATCCCAAGTAACTAGAAAGAATACCGGAACAGGCAGTAGAAAAACTTACGGATTTTTTCATGTATTATAGATAATATGCCCAAATAATAAACACAATACGAGTATGACAAAAACATCATTACAACCTCATTAGCAGTTCATCTTGTGACCATATGCTTACTATAAGGTGGTTGTCTATCTTATGTTGATTAGTCTCTGGCCTGTATCCACCTAAATTTAAAGGAATGCAGTGGCTTCTCGACACACATCTCGAATTAATGTAGGGCTGCAGCCCCCAGTGACTCCACTTAGGCATGGCCCAGCACCCAGATCCAGCTTTGTTTCTGCCAGCTTTTTCTCCAGTTTCAATGGACTCTACTAGATGACTTTCTACACTAATCAGAAGATAACAGAGCATGTTCTTTGAACTCCACAACATACAAAACTGCACTTTCAGTGTGATACAGTATTTATGCAGTCCAACCTGACCATAGTGTCTGTCTTTGAAGTTCTTAATGGACTGCTCTTGGTGAAACTTCCCACTCTCATCATAATGAAATATACTGGACTCACAAAGTACTCAGACCCTTTCACTTTTTTTACATTTTGTTATGTTGCAGTCTTATACCAAAACAATTTAAATTCATTTTCCCAACAAATACAGCAATATTGAAAACCCAGGAATGACAAAATGGAATCAGGATCATTTAATTTTCTGCAGATTTATTTGAAATAAAAAGTGATATGTTCCATTGGCAAAAGTATTCTGACCCTTTCAGTGTTATAATGTTCAAATGAATTGATCATCATTGAGATGTTTCTATACCTTGTTTGGAGTTCCCATGAGGTTTATTCAATTGATTGGACACAATTACGAGTATATTAAGCAGACATCTGTCTATAGAAGGTCCTACAGTTGTCAATTGTGTTATAGAGCAAAAACTAAGCTATGCGATTGAAGAGACTGCCTGTAAGACATAGAGACAGGATTGTGTTGAGGTTCTTGGCACAGTTGCCTTTATGATTCTTAAATGGAAAAAATTTGGATGACCTCTAATCTTCCCAGAGACGTTCCAACTGAACAATTGCTTAAGACCAGTCAGTCAGTCATTGTCCAACCTGCTATATCCTAACACAGGGTCACAGGGGTCTGCTGGAGCCAATCCCAGCCAACACAGGGCACAAGGCAGGAACAAATCCCGGGCAGGGTACCAGCCCACTGCAGGGCCCACACACACCCACACCCACATACCAAGCACACACTAGGGACAATTTAGAATCGTCAATGCACCTAACCTGCATGTCTTTGGACTGTGGGAGGAAACCGGAGCACCCGGAGGAAACCCACGTAGACACGGGGAGAACATGCAAACTCCATGCAGGGAGGACAAAGGAAGCAAACCCAGGTCTCCTTATTGCGAGGCAGCAGCGCTACCACTGCGCCACCGTGCCATCCATAAGAACCACCATTCTAAGAAAAATGGTAAGAATGGGATGGTCAGTTTAGTTGAGCTCCACAGAACTGTTACAGAGATGAAAGAAGCTTCCAGAAGTACAGCCATCACTGCAAGAATCCACTGATCTGAACTATATGACAGACTGGGTAGACAGCAGCCTCTCCTCAGTAAAAGGAATATGGAAGCCCACTTGGAGTTTGCAAGAAGGCGCCTAAAGTTTTCTCAGACTGTGAGAAACAAGATTATCTGGGCTAATGAAACCAAGATTAGTGTCATGTCTGGGGGAAAGCAGACACTGCTCCTTACCTGTACAATGCCATTCTAATGGTGAAGCATGGAGGTGGCAGTATCATGCTGTGGTGTTGTTTCTCAGTGGCAAACACCGGGAGATTAGATAGAGTTGAGGGACCTCAGACTGGGTTAAAGGTTCACTTCTGAAGAGGACAATGATGCTAAGTACAAAGCAAAGAGAACACAGGGGTGGCTTAGGGACAATTCAGGGAATGCCGTTAAGTTGCCAGGCCTGAGAAGGGGCTTGAACCCAATCAAACATCACTGAAGAGACCTGAAAACAGCTATTTCCTGACAATCTCTATCCAAAGTGACAGAGCTTCAGAGGATCTGCAGAGAAGAATGGCAGGAAACCCCAAATCCAGGTGTGTGAAGCATATCACATCATACTCAAGAAGATTCCAGGCTGGAATCGCTGCCAAAGGGGCTCCAAGAAGTACTGAGTAAAGGATCTGAATGTGTCTATGCACTTTCTGTATCCACTGTATGTGTCAAATCATATAGAGTTGTTTGTATTTTTTCCTTGCATCTCAAATCAATGCACAGAATCATGGTCCTCTATATTTGATCCTAGCTGCATCGTGTGACATCAGCAATGTGATCTGCCTTCATCATCATAGTTATAAAAGCTCCAATTAGCCTTCTCTCAGATTCACTGAGGCCTCTTCAGGGAACCCAGCATAGCATACAACTAACATGATATGACATGACCATAACATGATGAGGAATGAATTGCTAAATAATGTTGATGGCCACAGCTGAAAAGGGGCATTTGCTTTAATGGTACTTTTACCCCTTGTTTACACATGAGCTTTAACTTTTACTTCAGCTAATTGTGATGTAACAGCGAAAAAAGAATACAATTTTATATTGGAACCCCATTGTCCTGTCATGATGTTAAACAAATGAAAGCAGCAATGTATATGTCCTTAAGAGAGTGACAAAGAGTCATAGGCCACCCCATGATCAATCCTCTCAAATCTCATGAGCACTCACACTTCACAACGTCTCTACCCCTGCAAGTCCTGATTTGTACCAGATCTTTGAAGGAAGAAAAGGGATGTGCGTATGGCTTTAGTATCTCTAAAGGTGAGCATTACACCAACCCAGCAAAATCTAATGACTTTCCCCTAACACACGGAGCACTGAAGTATATTTTTCTGATAATTACATACAAAATAACACCTTGGACGTTTTTTAAAACTGCCTATTTATGATAGCTGCTCGCTCATTAAAATATCAAATGGCTGCCTGGAGCAAAATCTTTGTCTTTCGTTATCAGGCTCAGAATAAAAGGTTTATGTTCATACAAATTCTGTACCACTAGAAAAGGACACCATGAATCACTTAATCAATTAATAGTTACGGCTGTGGAAGAAAAATGAAATAATGTGGTGACTTTTTTCAATTTGAATGTAATGGGCCTATACTAGTCACTTTGATTTAAACAGTCTAATGGAAAGCTTTGTAGAAAACGATGTGCTCTGGAGAGCACAGGAATGAAGTGAACTCCCTCAGCTGCCATGGAAAAGTTATTAATGGGAAGAGAGAATAAAATTGAATGACGGGTATGAATGTGATGGGTGGTTAAGTCAGAGGACTGAACTTATTAGTTCTCCTAAAAAGAGGCTCAAACATTTATAGTGGATGCATGACAGATTTATTACAATGATGAAAAAAGTTGATACTAAAAGTCGTTGCAACTGCTTACCAACGAGTCAATTTAAAGTTGTGTAAAACATCACACTCAGTGTTTAAAAAAAAACTTTCTCTAAAGAACACCAAATCCTTTAAACTCTTTAAATTTTAATAAACACTTAAAAAAACAGATAGTAGATGGACAATATGGGCATATGTGGTAGATTTATGAGTGTGGCCAGCAAAGGTCTCGCACCTCTGCATGGGGAGTTTCTGCCTTGTGAAATGAATGGGTGGATGTTGTGGTGGAGTGAGTTACGGCACAAGTTCCAAAATGAATGTTGGGGTGCCATTCAGGCCATACTATAAATCCTGCTAGGGCAACATTATTGAAAAGTGCTTTACAGGCTAAGGATTACACAGATGTGTAGATCACTTTAAAACTACAAGGGTTCTTTTAAAAACCTAAATGTACAAAAACCCCTCTCTTGGGTAGTACAACTGGGAGGCCACCCTTGGACCCTATATTTGGGGAGGCTTTAATACATACTGTACGTTACTCCTCTTTTGTGAACATCATTAATATTCAGCTTCGAAATTGCAATCTTCAAAGATATCCCAAAGGTCCTAGGAAAGATGCCAACACTGCAGCACCCTTGCAAATGAAATTCTTTTGGTGAATAACACTAGGATTTAGAACATCATGCAATAGTAAAAAAAAATAACTGGAGATAACTGCTGCATATTTAGTAAATCCTAAGTATAACAAAATTTGGAAATGTAATGGCTGGAAAGGAAATCTGCCTTGGGTTGATGAAGTTGTACAGGTTGTGAGATTATCAGGGCCATCATCTCATGTGTCCGATTCCTACCGTATACTGTCACGTAGAAGCAACGTAACGACACAAACTTTATGTAATCTACCCATTTTACTTTAAAATACTGCTTATGGTTTACAAAGTCTTAAATAATCTGCTCCATCCTATATTTCAGAATACATTTCACCTTACACTCCAAATCGTAACCTTAGATCTTCAAATGAGTGTATGCTTATAATTCCAAGAGCTAAACTTAAACGAAGTGGTGAGACGGCCTTCTGCTGTTATGCACCTAAAATCTGGAGTAGCTTACCGACAGAAATTCGCCAGGCTAATATGGTGGAGCTCTTTAAAAAAAACTGCTAAAAAAACCATTATTTAAACATGGCTTTCACATAGCTTCATTTTAGTGTAACAGTGATATTCTGTATATGCATTTAATTATCCACAATCCATACTAATCCCTACTTTCTCTGCTGTTCTTATTCCAGTTCTGATCAAAGCACCTTGCAGTCCCTACATTAATGGATTGAAGGCCAGATGTTCACATGGCCGTCATCATCTAATTCCTGCACGTGAAGCCTGAAAACCATGAGGACTGATTGAGATCATTTATGTTAGGTAGTATGTCTAGTGGGGGCTGGGTGGTCTTGTGGCCTCGGGACACCTGCAGATTTTGTTTAAAATTACAAAAGTAACAAAAGCACTTGTGATAAAGGCGCCCAACCCGGCACAGACTGACGCAGAGGCACGTGTAAAACACACAGGCTTTTTATTTTAGTTACCAACCGCGGGGCACATCTTCCCCGTGTCCCAAAGGCCCAACACAGTCCCAAAAGCACGTAACCACAATGGCAACAACTCTTCCACCTTGCACCAACACTCCTCCCAGGCAACCTCATCCTCTTCCTCCCGATTCCGGCCCTTGAGTGGTGGAGGCTGGCCCGTTTTATAGCCCACCCGGAAGTGTTTGACCATCTGGTCCCAAATGCACCTCCGGGTGGGTCTGATGTGCTCGTCCAGCAGGGTTCTTGAGACTCGGCAGCACCCCCAAGTGGCCATCCCAGCTCCCAACCAGGCTGTGGAAGACTCCATCTCCCATGGAGCCAAGTGGGAGGCTGGGGAATCATCGTCGGCCCGGGAGGCTGCCACCAAGCGTCCTGGGGGAGGTATTGAGCTGTCCAAAGTTGCTTCCCAGGAACATACATAGCAGGGGCTTCCCGGCTGGGTTCCATCACACACTTTATACTGACTTTTTTCTGTCTGGTTTAAATGATGCAGAAGCTTCTCTAGGAAGTAGCCTCTGTCCTTCAGTCACCGAGAATGTATCCCATTTATGAAATTTATCCCATTATTGAGGTTCAGATTGTTCCACTATACCTTTAAATAAATACGATCATTTAAAGATTTACATGCTATCAGCTATATGCTAAAGATGCTCTTGTACTGTATATTCATATCTATAAAAGATTTGTCTCAACAAAGAACTGTTCACATATCTTTGACTATAGTGCAGAACTAATATCTTGAATGGTATGTTTCTTAGATGACTTTATTAAAAAAGTTTCTTAGATACTTGCTGGAGCCCAGAGAACATTTATTTATATAATGATGATGAAGAAAGGATGAAGGATCTGGGATTAAGATTTTTTTTCTCTTAATAATAGATAGACAGATAGTAAAGGCACAGACAGACAGACAGATAGATAGATAGACAGACAGACAGTAAAGGCACTATATGACAGACAGACAGACAGATAGATAGATAGACAGACAGACAGTAAAGGCACTATATGACAGACAGATAGATAGTAAAGGCACAGACAGACAGACAGACAGAAAAGGCACTATATGACAGACAGACTGACAGACAGATAGATAGTAAAGGCACAGACAGACAGACAGACAGTAAAGGCACTATATGACAGACAGTAAAGGCACTATATGACAGGCAGGCAGATAGATAGATAGATAGATAGATAGATAGATAGATAGATAGATAGATAGATAGATAGGTAGATAGATAGATAGATAGATAGATAGATAGATAAGGCACAGACAGACAGACAGTAAAGGCACTATATGACAGACAGACAGATAGTAAAGGCACAGACAGACAGACAGACAGACAGACAGACAGATAGATAGATAGATAGAAAAGGCACAGGCAGACAGATACTTGCTGGAGCCCAGAGAGCATTTATTTATATAATGATGATGAATAAAGGATGAAGGATCTGGGATTAAGATTTTTGTTCTCTTAATAATAGATAGATAGATAGATAGTAAAGGCACAGACAGACAGACAGACAGACAGACAGATAGATAGATAGATAGATAGATAGATAGATAGATAGATAGATAGATAGATAGATAGATAGATAGATAGATGGATTTAAGAAAAAAGAACAGAAGGTGAGCAGGATGCGATGGGTCATTTTCTTAATGGCTTTATGTTCCTTACAGAGGAGCAGGGCACAACACACTCTCTGTCTCTACAGTTGCTCGATATTCTTAGTAGAATGTCATAGCAAAATGTGAATGGGAAGGTCAAAACTCTTGCATTAATGGACCTGCAGAAAACTGTCAATATACTTTGTTGAACACAAGAATGTTTAAACGTCTCAAAAAGGAAAGCCTCTGCTGATTTTTCTTAGCCATAGGAGAAGTGAAGAGCCATTTGAGAACATTCCTTCACGTTAAAGGTAAAACTAATCTATTAAAGAAAAAGAAGAAGAAGATGATGGTGATGAAGTAGAGACTGTGCTGATTAGTCAAGACATCAAAAATGGTTAGTGGAGAGGTCAAGCTTGACTGAATGCAAACTATCACTGCCTACACATCTGCAAGGAAGCACAATGTTTCCTTGATAACTGAAACAACGATGAACAAAAACATATCAAAAATAAATATTATATCATGAAACCAAAAATATGCATAGCTAAGCAAGATTTATCGATTACACCTCCATTAAAAATGCTTTATTTCATACTGAAGTATTAATTTTAGGTACCTAGCATTGCTGCAACTAAAACTGTACCCAAAGATAATTTCTGATACAAGTAAAAGTACTTAGACTTGCACTGTTACATTTATAATATCGTTAAAATCTAAATGCTCATCTAGTAATGATGACTTACCTTACTGGCTTTCAGAATGTTAATCTGCTCTTCATAAACGGTGTCCCTGTTTTTCTCTAAAAAGCCATCAGACTGGTATTCAACCTGCCAGAACACAAAGTCAGTTAAAGCAGCCATTACCACTTAAATATGCCCTTGCATTAACTGTAGTCCTTCTTAAATAAGACCTCTTCTTCTAGAAATGCTAAATAAAGAGGAAGAAATCTCTGTGCAAGACTCAAATCAAGCCAAGCTTTGAAAGGGAGAGTTAAAACACATGTATCACACATATTTAAGAACAAATTAAGTCTTTGATGTCTGGGAAATCAAATTATAAAAAGAAGCTGTTCAGTTCAGAAGTATCTAGCTGGATTTTTTAAATTTTTTTATAAACTGAGAAATATCAATGTGATGGTTATCATCAAAAGAAGCTTTACACCCTGAAAAAAAAAGCTTTTTCAGCTTTACCAGAATCAAAATTAATATGACATTTTCCAACTGAAGGTCAAGGAGGTATGAGCCTGTTCTTGCATCTTAGCAGGGACCAACCCTGGAAGGAGTGCCAGTCCATCCCAGGATCCAATTGTGTAAAAACTCAATCAGAATCAGTTTAACATGGTCCTGGAGGGCCACAGTGGCTGCAGGTTTTCATTCTAACCCTTTTCTTAATTGGTGACTAGTTTTTAAGATTTGTTCACATGAACTTCTTCATCATTTCTCTGAAATGCTTCATTTCTTTCCTTAAATGGCACAAAAAACATGAATTGAAATGTGAAGAGAGTGACCAAACAGAAGACCAACTAAGTCAGGACCTCAGACCCCAATCAGATGCTTAATTAGGTGCCGATTCTTGTTGTTAATTAAACTCGTTCTTTAATTCGATAGCTTGTTGCTGCTGTCATTGTGCAATGGCATACATTTTGAAAATTGATGATTTTCTCTTTTCTAAGAGCACTTTTAAAATGTTTTGGGCATCTGAGCAGATCAACATTCCTGAGACTTTCATCTTTCTGTATTTTCAAATATTGTGTAATGGACACAGTTTGCTGGTCATGGTTTGGCACATTTTGTATCTCATTATTGTTTGGCTGCTAATTGAGGAAAACAAAACAATTAAGGGGTCTGAGTCTTCAAGAACAAGTCAATTAAAATGAATTCAAAAGAAGTTAATTAGCAGCAAAAACTGGTGACTAATTAAGAAAAGGGTTAGAATGAAAACCTGCAGCCACTGCGGTCCTTCATGACCGGTGTTTGAGACCATTGGACTAAACAGAGAAAAACCGCACACAGCAATGTGGAAAACAAGTAGACTCCACACTGCAGGATTTGAACGTAAGCATGGGGGATATTTGAAGCCACAGTGGTAGCCGCTGCCCCACAGCTGCTGTGTAGAAGTAAAAAGTATGCACCACAAATACAAATTGTCCATTTATCCTATTTACTTTGGCACATTCAGTAAGGAAAGACGCAAAAGCAATACAATTCTGAAATATGTAGACCTAACAAAAATCTTTCATAGCGTCTCTACATTTGGTAACATTACCATCATTGAGAAATCATCTCAATAATCAATATTAATAAGGATATCATGGCTTCCCTCCTTCTGAGGAGACACCGGAAGAGTAGCCACTTATCCGGCTGCCCTAAATCATCTTAGTTTATTCCAGGGAGCCAGTGTTTATCTCAGTAACATCTGGAGAAATAGTCTGTATGGAATTCAAGTCCACTTCCAGGCACAATTACAAACAGCCCTTATTTTATAAAGGACCTTTGTTTAGTGAAAGGCACTTAACAGGAACATGGCTTTGGCACAGCTGTAGAAATACCAGGTAAAGTATGCCAGGGGAGGACTAATCTGCCAACTTTAGGGTTTAAAGCCTTAACCACCAGACCATGCAGACTGCCCCACATGGATAGCCAATCCAGCTAACAGGGAAATCTTTGAGATGTTGGAGACAACTGATCTCTAGTGGAAGACCTGGCAACAATGAGGAGAATGTTATATTGGCATGGATGGATCTCACCACGTCAGTGGAATGGAAAACTGTAAAAAGCTAAGGGTGTTAATGACACACATACTTACAGGAGAATGACGTGACTTCACAGCTGAAATGTTTATTTCATCCTGAAGTATTAGTTTTGGGTATCTAGCATTGTTGCAAACTTTCCCTTTCAGCATGGAAATAACCTTTACCTTTTTTTTTTCCTTTGCAGATGCACACTGACAAAGTCCTGCACTAACTCAACTGTTAAGTACGTTATACATAAACTGAAGTAAAATATGAATATGGACTGAACGGACGAATGAAGTCATAAATGAGGTACGGGGATATTCACTACAAATATATTTTGGAGGAAGACAAAAGTCAAAATGGAAGCTAAAGAACAAACATTTGCATTTTCTCAAACCCTCTTAAACCAATTTATGATAAGGCCACCTGCAGAGCCGGGGACAAGAAGAGGATCACCTTAGACAGGGAGTGAAGTCTGTAGCCAGACTCAAATATACAACTGGAGCCAATTAAACTAACCTGCATGTGTTTGGGGTGGTGGAGGAAACACGAGGACAGCGTCCAAAAATCAGGACACTTGATCTACAAGGCAGCAACCTTTTCTTTATATATTGTAGTGAGCAGCATCCTAATGATACTTTACAAGAACAGAAATCTACTGTAACTATTTACAGTCACATTACACCCTGCAAGTTATGATATAAGCAATTTAAACAACTTCCTCAGAATCAGATGACACATCGGCAGCAGGGACTGAACAAACTAGCTTGTTGTTTAAAGAGTTGGGGGTCCTAATACAGTAGCGAACTACAATGGTGAGATTAGAATGGCAAATATTTCTAGAATATAATAGAAGTAAGTCACATACAGTTTATAACTGAAACTTTCATAAATGATATCAGTAGGGCAAAAGACTGACAGGATCATCTCATGGTCACAAATATATAATATTACAGCGGATTCAGAATGTATTTATGGAGGAATATTTCGGACAAAATGAAATAAATAAATAAATGCGTAAATAAATAAAAGTACTGTGAAATGTGAGCATAAATAGATGTGTCACGAAATATGTTTTTCGTTGCTTATTTATTTCTTTCATTTTGTCCGTAACATTCCTGCAAACCGTCATGAAATACGGCTTGAAATAAAACTGTCACTTTCACTCGTCAAAGTTGAGAGAATGGGCTCTAACACGCCCTCTAGTTACTGATTGGTGAATCGATAGCACAAGAATTAATTAGAAAAATGCTTACTACTGCTGATTAAATGGATTCTGCCGAAGATATTACGTATTTCAGAGAGAGAATTGAAGATTTATCGGAAGAAATGACAATGTTGGCGGCCCTTTTAGAGCTGTGTATTTGGCCCTTGTTTTAAGAGTATAAAGTCAGTTGCATATTCGCAGCTACTTTTTCAAACAACTGTACAGCTCTGATCAGTGGTAAAGTTGTTCAGTTCAAAATATTAGTTGGAGCTGCTTTGGGCATTCCATGTCAAAGTACCTGCACTAATACAGCCGTTGCAGCCTACCGTATATCAAACTGGCTCATTCGCCTTGTGATCGTCTTCTCCGATACACCATATAGATCTGCAATCTGTCGTACTTTTAAACCGCATAACAGAAGGTGTTCTATTGACTCAGCTGGAATGTCAAAGGATGGACGGCCAGAGCAGGGAACTGCGTCACCTGAACTGGAGTGTAGTCGAGTCCGTTCCACCTGTTCTTCGATAATTTCAAAAACAGTTTAATCTATACCGGAGTCTAAAAGGGCCGCCAACATTGTAATTTCTTCCGATAAATCTTCAATTCTCTCTCTGAAATACGTAATATCTTCGTATATCGATTCACCAATCAGTAACTAGAGGGCGTGTTAGAGCCCACCCTCTCAACTTTGACGAGTGAAAGTGACAGTTTTATTTCAAGCCGTATTTCATGACGGTTTGCAGGAATGTTACGGACAAAATGAAATAAATAAATAAGCAACGAAAAATATATTTCGTGACACATTTATTTATTTATGCTCTCATTTCATGACATATTTATTTATTAAGGCTCTCATTTCATGACACATTTATTTATTTATGCTCGCATTTCACAGTACTTTTATTTATTTACGCATTTATTTATTTATTTCATTTTGTCCGAAATATTCCTCCATATGTATTCAGACTCTCCCGACTTTCTGTACATTTTATTGTGTATTGAGTAATTTTAAATGGATAAATTTGCCATTTTTACTAATCATTATATATTCAATAACATATAATAACAAAGTGAAAACATGTTTTCAAAAAGGTTTACAAATTCATTAAAAATTAAAAACTGAACTCTCTCATTCGTATAGTACTGTATAAGCATTCAAACCCTTAATTTGGTATTTTGTTGAAGCCCCTTTGGTAGTTATTACAGCTTTGAGTCTGCTTGGATAAGTATCTACAAGTTGTGCACACCTAGATTTGGGCAGACCCTCTTAATCCCCGTTAGATGGAATGGGACATGTCTGTAAACGGCCATCTTCAGGTCTCTCCACAGATGTTCTACGAGATTTAAGTTGGGGACTTGGCTGGGCCACTCAATGATAGTCAGACTTGTCCCATAACCACTCCTGTGTTGTCTTGGTTGTATTCTATAAGGTCAGTGAGGCATGTGTCCTGAAGCCAAACTAACATTGTCTTGGCTGTATGCTTCAGGCCATTGACATCCTGAAAGGTGAACTACTACCCCAGTCTGAGGTCAGTTGCACTCTCTAGCAGGTTTTCTATAAGGACCTTTCTGTATTTGGATTCATCTTTCCCTCAGTTCTAATCAGTCTTCCTGTCATTGCCACTGTGAAGCACCCCCATAGCTTGATGCTGCCAACACCCTGTTTCACATTTAGGGATGGTATTAGGCAGGTGATGTGCAGTGCCTGGTTTTCTCCAGACATGGCACTTGGAGTGCTGCCAAAAAGTGTTCAGTTTTTGTCTCATCAGACCAGAGAATCGTTTTTCTCATGCTGTCAGAGTCCTTTAAATGCCATCATTTGCTTTTTACTCAAGGGTGGCTTCTGACTAGCCACTCTACCATAAAAGCCTGATTGAAGGAATGCTTCTCAGATGTTCGCATTGTACGTTATACACAATCATTCTTCAGCTTACTTGTTTTGTCAGGGCAACCTGCCTTTAGAGAATTATCCATCCACCTGTCTTCTTAGGCGGAGTGGTGGCTCGGAGGCTAGGGATCTGCACTGATCAGAAGGCTGTCGGTTCAAATCCCGTAAACGCCAAAAGTGACTCTACTCTGTTGGGCCCTTGAGCAAGGCCCTTAACCTGCAATTGCTCCATCCTGGATATGACACTAATCTGCATCCAGCCCAGCATGTGGGCCCTCCAACCTGTAGGGAAAAACCTGGGGGTTGGTGGCAGAATTGGCACTCCTGCCACCATAAAAAATGTTACACTGTTCCATTCCATCTGAACTTGTGTGGTGCTGAGGTTTCAGCCGTTGCATGGCTGCACTCGAGTCCTAATCTGGGATCCTGAGATGGTTTGTCATGTGGTGGGTGCGGCAATGCGCTTTATCAGCACACGCTCCTAACCTCACTATCTTCTATACACTATTTTTAACATTACAGTGTCATGGTGAACTGAAAACTTATTGTTATTTAAGTGAACTTTGCATTTCAAGTTCAAGTTAAGTGTCACATATACACAGTGTAGTACAACTCTTATTCGAATGTCCAACCAACATGCAACACATCAACACTCTCCAGCTCCATTAGTAAAATGTGAACCTAACCTTTATACTTCAGACTGGGTGTCAAATTTTTAAATATAATACCAGTTTTAAGTGTAACATACAATTGTCTGAAATTTTGTCAATGCTTTTTTTTGAGTCAATGGAGCGTTCTGATTTATACATACATGCTACTTTAACTGAAGATTCTAAACCGGCAAAGTACGATTAAGTGTACCCTGTGATGGTTTCCTTTCTGTCAGATGTTGGTTGCTGCGTTACATTTAATGATGCCTAGAATAGGCACTGGCTCCCTGCAATACTATACTGAAAAAAGCTAACTTAAAAAACAGAAGTCTGGTGTCATGCATGTGAGCACTAGGGACAGCTTAAGAGTTCTGGTAATTTTATTTTGCTCCACAGGGTGGCACTGTTTACTAACACCACTTCTCTTCCTCCCTCTACAGACCAGCAGATTGATGGCTTTAACACCAATGATGTGTGGTGGGCGTCCACCTGGACCCGCCTCTTCCTGTCTAAAGTCCTTAAAAACAGCAGATCTGACATCTTTTGCAGTCAAGATTTAGACTTGCATCTGAAATGATTTTTTTTTTTCCCCCAACACTGTTTGTAAAAACGTGTTTCATTTAATTTCAATTATATGGAGTTTAACTATGTGTGCCTCAAAACTTTATCAGTCTCTGTTTTCTATCTTACAGTGGATACTTTCATAAAAATATTAAGTCTAGTGAACAAATAACTTCCAGCAAACAGTAGTGACTATTAAGGTAAGAGAAGTTTTAAAAGTAGGTCTGGAAGCTGTACTCCGAGCCGTGAGAAAGAAATAAGAGATGTTCAAAAATAAAAAACACACCTGAAAAATTCATAGGTTGTCAGCTTTTCACATCCTGCATACATATTTAACCAAAGCCATATTCTCAGAAAGAGATATTCTCAGTTGTTGTCATGTACCAAAAAAAAGAAGAAAAAAACAGCAATAAAAGTGTTTGATTTAATTCTTAAAGGAGGCGACTGTTGTGTGTTGTGATGGTCCACTGAAGGCTTACGGCTCTTGGGGTGTGGACTTGTTTTCTAGCTCAGACATTTTGTGTGTTCTCCCCTTGTATCCTGAGATGGACTGGCGTGCCATCTGAGGTTGTTTCATGCACTTTGTAACTGATACTGTTGGGATCCTGCAAAGGGTCACGAAGGTTTAAAAAAATAACTCAACAGAAGAATGACATAGTCTTTAGAGCAAAACAACAGTTATGTACTTTTCAAAGTATACTTTACGGTTCAGCAAAATTAACTCAATTAAATCACAGGAGTTTTGAAAGGTGGCATTAGAACATTAGAACAATCTCAACGAGATCAAGGCCAAAACTTAATTGTTCAAAAAAACCATTGAGTCGAGTTTTGAAAGTCCCTAAAGTCCTTCTGTCTACCATATTATGTGGTCACTTATTCTAAGTGTCTGTGGTGCTCTGGGTATAGATAAACTTCCAAATATTTATGTGAAATTTACCCTTAACAAGTTTTCAACTGTTTCCCCCTGTTCTTGAACAGTCTCAATCCACTGGACTAATTCTCTTCATAATTTTAGACATTTCAATCATGTCTCATCTTGACTTTTAGGTTTAAACTGTAAAGGCTCAGCTCTTTTAATCTTTCTTCAAAATTCATCCCCTGCAGCCCTGGAATCAGCCTAGTTGCGCGTCTCTGGACCTTTTCTAGCACTACTATGTCCATTTTGTGACCTGGAGACCAAAACTGCACACAGTACTCCAAATGAGGCCTCACCAGTGTGTTATAAAGCTTGAGCAGAACCTCCTTGAACTTGTACTTCACACTATCAGGGCGCTATATAACCTGACATTCTGTTATCCTTCTCAATGGCTTCTGAACACTGTCTGGAAGTTGATAGTGTCAAGTCCACTATGACTCCTAAATCCTTCTCATAAAGTGTACTCTCGATTTTTAGACTTTCCAATGTGTATTCAAACCTGACATTTTTACACACAGCTGGAATCTTCAGCCAGCCTAATGCAGTCAAATTTGAAACGGAGTAGATATCACAGGAAATATTTTACAGAAAGCAATCAGAGCTGAGCGCCTTCCAAAAAGCATAAAGCCCTCAAACCAGGGACTCCCGTTTTCTTGTTACTTCCTAAAGACATCCTCGTTAGGTCACTATCAACATCAACGTGACTCTGTGTGAATAAGTGTCGGTGTGGCTGAGCTGGCATCCTGACCAAGGTTGGTTCCTGTCAAGACAGTATTAGGAGGGTTTCATTATGGATAGATAAATAGGAAATCAACTTGCAAATTAATTCTTTGCTTTCTTGGATAAACTGGAACATATTAAGAAAGAATAATATATATTTTTCACTGAAAAAAAACCACACAATCACTTTTATAGATTGTAAAAGAAAAACTGCAGCCTTTTTAAGTGTTAAGTGCTTTTAGGCTGTTCTTAAATCTCATTGGGAAAGTAAAATGTTAAAAGTTCAAAGTTCGTTTGCAAATTAAAAAAAAAAACAGTGGTCATTTTCAAGCACAGGATGAAGCCAAAAATTTAAAGAAACAAGAGAGCAGTAAACTTCACAATGCCTCCAGTGGTGATTTATTATGCAGACTATAAGAAAAGAAGTTCAAGTGAACATAAAGAAAACCTCCATTAATCCATCCATTGACTGAACTTCCATCCATCCATTTTCCAACCCGCTGAATCCAAATACAGGGTCACGGTGGTCTGCTGGAGCCAATCCCAGCTAACACAGGGCACAAGGCAGGAACCAATCCCGGGCAGGGTGCCAACCCACCACAGGACACACACAAACACACCCACACACACACCAAGCACACACTAGGGCCAATTTAGAATCGCCAATCCACCTAACCTGCATGTCTTTGGATTGTGGGAGGAAACTGGAGTGCCCGGAGGAAACCCACGCAGACACGGGGAGAACATGCAAACTCCACGCAGGGAGGACCCGGGAAGCGAACCCGGGTCTCCTAACTGCGAGGCAGCAGCGCTACCACTGCGCCACCGTGCCGCCCACATTGACTGAACTTGCTTAATCCAATTCAAGTTTGCAGAGACTGGAGCCCATCATGGCAGCTTTGAGGACAAGACTGAAATGATGTTAATCCATCGCACATGAAGTAAACATATAGTGCCTATAAAAAGTTTTCACATTTTATCATTATACATTACTGAATCACAATGGATTTAATTTGGCTTTTTTGACACGGAAGAACAGAAAAAGACTCTTTAATGTCAAAGTTAAATAAAACACATGTCTGCTAAGTGGCTACATGATAACATGCAGTGAATACACTTGATTTGACCATACTCTGTTGACCCTTGACCTTCGTTGACCATATATGGATACTAAATTTCAGGTTAGTAGGTCAAGTTGCAGCATAGTATATGTGTACCAAATTTCAGGCTACAGGTTATTTGATTTTTGTCCTTGACCTTCCTGGGTTGACCTTTGACCTTGGAGGTCACGTAGTATATGTATACCAGATTTCAGGTTAATAGGTCAAACAGTTTTCAAGCTACAGGTGATTTAAAATCCAAGACAGACAAATGGACAGCCACGGTAGCGTATTATACACTGTGTGCACAATTATTAGGCAAGTGAGTATTTTGACCATATCATCATTTTTTATGTGTATATTCCAACTCCAAGCTGTATTAACTTGAATGCTTATTGGATTTAAGCACGTCAGGTGATGTGTATTTGTGTAATGAGGGAGGGTGTGGCCTAAGGAGATCAACACCCTATATCAAGGTATGCAGAATTATTAGGCAGCTAGTTTTCCTCTGGCAAAATGGGCCAAAAAAGAGATTTAACTGACTCTGAAAAGTCAAAAATTGTAAAAAGTCTTTCAGAGGGATGCAGCACTTTTGGAATTGCCAAGATATTGGTGTGTGATCACAGAACCATCAAACATTTTGTTGCAAATAGTCAACAGGGTCGCAAGAAACGTGTTGAGAACAAAAGACGCAAATTAGCTGCCAAAGATTTGAGAAGAATCAAACGTGAAGCTACCAGGAACCCATTATCCTCCAGTACTTTCATATTCCAGAGCTGCAACCTACCTGGAGTGCCCAGAAGTACAAGGTGTTCAGTGCTCAAAGACATGGCCAAGGTAAGGAGGGCTGAAACCCAACCACCACTGAACAAGAAACATAAGTTGAAACGTCAAAACTGGGCCAAGAAATATCTGAAGACAGATTTTTTTCAAAGGTTTTATGGACCGATGAGATGAGAGTGACTCTTGATGGACCAGATGGATGGACCTGTGGATCAGTAATGGGCACAGAGCTCCACTCCAACGTGGAGGTGGGGTACTGGTATGAGCTGGTATTTTTAAAGATGAGCTAGTTGGACCTTTTTGCATTGAAGATGAACTCAAAATCAACTCCCAAACCTACTGCCAGTTTTTCAAGACACTTTCTTCAAACAGTGATACAGGAAAAGACCATGATTTTTATGCAGGCCAATGCTCCATCACTTGCATCGAAGTTCTCACTGCGTGGCCAGCCAGTAAAGGCCTTAAAGATGAAGGAATAATGACATGCCCCCCCTTCCTCATCTGACCTAAACCCTATCGAGAACTTGTGGGCACTTCTTAAATGCTAGATTTACGGGGAGAAAAACATTACACCTCTATTTATTTGTAAATTTTGAGGTGTTTGTTTATTATTCTCACTATAACAGATGAAAATAAACAAGTGAGATGGGAAAATTTTCATTTTTCCTTTAGTTGCATAATAAATCTGCACACTAATAGTTGCCTAATAATTGTGCGCACATATGTATTCCCCTGATGATGTTCACACTCACATTTCCGTTGTGAAACATTCAGGTTTCAGGTTTATTAACATTTTGGATTGACTGATAGCACTGTGTTTGTTCCATATTAAAATTAATCCTCAAAAATACAACTTGCCTAATAATTCTGCACTCCCTGTATAAGAAGATATAAAACCCAAAATAATTAATCTCATAAGTATTCACCTCCTCATGTCAGCATTTAATAAATGCACCTTTAGCAGCCATGACAGCCTTCAGTCCGTGTGCTCAGGTCTCTCTTACTCTATTCAGCTTTGCACATTTTGACTCTGCCATTTCCCCCAATTTTCTTTGCACAACCCTCATGAGTGAACAAGCTTTTTCAAATTTTGCCATAAATTCTCAGATTTTGGCTTTGACTCGGCCACTCCACGACATTAACATTGTTGTTTTCAAGCCATTCCTGTGCTATGCCTTTATTCACAGTTTTGCTGGAAAAGAAATCTCTGAAGGCAAAGGTATTTTGCAGACTGCATCAGGCCTGCTGTAGAGGAGCATCCCCATAATATGATGTTGATGCTACCATCATGATGCTTCACAGTGAGGATGGTGTGTTTATGACAATAAACAGTATCTGGCTTATGCCAAATGTGGCATTTACGTCTGATGGTCAAAAACCTCAATTTTGGTCTTTTTAGGCCATAGAACCTTCTGGCAAATTCTCAGTGTGTTTTTTTAAACAGTGTCTTGCTCAAGAGTGACAGGGAAGGTCTATAGGATGGTAGTTAGACCATATTTGTTATATGGGTTGGAGACGGTGGCACTGACCAGAAAGCAGGAGACAGAGCTGGAGGTGGCAGAGTTAAAGATGCTAAGGTTTGCATTGGATGTGATAGGGATATACAGAATTAGAAATGAATACATTAGAGGGTCAGATCAAGTTGGACGGTTGGGAGACAAAGTCACAGAGGTGATATTGCGTTGGTTTGGACATGTGCAGAGGAGAGATGCTGAGTATATTGGGAGAAGGATGCTAAGAATAGAGCTGCCAGGCAAGAGAAAAAGAGGAAGGTCTAAGAGAAGGTTTATGGATGTGGTGAGAGAGGACATGAAGGTGATGGGTGTAACAGAGCAAGATGTAGAGGACAGGAAGATATAGAAGAAGATGATCCGCTGTGGCAACCCCTAACAGGAGCAGCCAAAAAGAAGTCTTGCTCGCTGCTATTCTCCCATAAAGCTGTAACTGGTCAAGTCTCACTATTCTCAGCACCTGCAGCTTCGAACTCCTTCAGAGTTCCAGGGTGACCTCCCTCATTAGTCGTCTTCTTGCATGATCCCTCAGTTTTTGTGGATGGCTTGCTCCAGCAGATGTACATCTTTGCCACGCTCTTTCTGTGTCTAAATGCTTTATTTAATTGGGGATTCAGTGACTTGAATATTTTCTAATTTCCATCTTCTCTGATTTGTGTTTTCAGTCACCTCTGCATGGAGTTGTTTGGAGTGCTTCTCTTGTCTTTATTGTGTAGGGTAGCCTGCCATACTGACTCACCAGAAGCTCAACCTTCCAGATTCAGAGCATTTCTACTACAATCAATTGAAACCCCAGGCAGATGACCTCCACTGAATTCATTTTCCATACATCCCATGCGCCCTTTTCCCCAGCCATACTGTAGAGTCCCAAGGCATTCACACGGCATCTGGGAGATATAATCCTCCCAGCAAGAAGAACTGAATTTGAATTCATTTTGTGACTTCTAAAACCAGTGGTGATTTAGTTGTGTAATACTCAATACTAATATGATCAATTATTTAAAGTTTCATATTTGTAATTAATATAGACCACTTTGCAGAGGTCTGTTTTTATTTTGATTAACAGAAAAAGACTCTTTATTGTCAATATCAAAAAAGAGCCAAATTAAACCCACTGTGATTCAAGGCTGTATAACAATACTATTGAAAACTTGTAAGGGAGTGAACAATAATTTGTATAGGCCCTGAATACAGCACACACTGAACAGAAATCTACACACATAAGTCAGAGCATTTTCACCAAATGCCTCAGGAGGATCAGGATGCAATAGGATTTGAAAACGAGGAAGCAAGAGAACAATCCTCAACACTCCACACAAATTCCAGATAACCAAACTGAAGGTCAGATGCATTTCTACTCACCTTTTCCACTTCACTGCCAATTGAAGTGATATTTTCAAAAGGGTAAAAGTTAATTTCATGACAGTGTTTTTTGAAGCTAAGCATTCAGATCATGAGACTGGCATGTTTAGTCAAGGGTGAAAAACTCCAAAGTAAAGAGATGCGAGGATTTTCTTCCTCTGACTGCTCAAATAGCTAAGTGAGAGGCTGAGCCCCAGTATACACATTTCTAAGCAGGGCTTTAGTTCTGTAAAGGCTTCTATGTGTTTAAACACCCTTTCAATCTGATATGTTTACAGGCAATGTGTGGTCAGGAGCCTCACAAGGGAGTCGTTCAACCTGTCTACTGTAAGACAAAACTGAGGTTGTGAAGGTAATCTCATTTTGGTTAAAGCAAATCTGCCAGGCAGCAATAAACTGACAGGGCATCAATAATAACAGGACATGCAATCATTTCATTCTAGAATAAAGCTAATGATGTGGGAGTAAAACAACATCAAAACTCCAAACTTAGGCCTTGTTCACATGGGCGTTAAGTTTTTGGATAAACGAACTTGCTCTGAACGTCCTAGACGTTTATGTTGCATTTTGTGGTGGCGATCGATTGACTTCTACACCGGCGTTCGTTTGTCTCTGTCTAACGCCAGCCTGCAGCCCAGATTGTAGTTTGTGTGTTAACCTGTGGAGGCAGTGTCGGGAACTGGATATGAAAGCCCTTGTCATTTTATTTGAGGTGCCTCCTTTCAATATGGACCATTTTGCTATGTTAGATATTAATCTTCTTGTTTTAAAATACTCGTAATACGGCGTAGGGAGAGAAAAAATCGCCGCCGCTACTGGGTTCATCCTCTGACTGCACAACGTCAGGTTAAAGGAAGTTTTTGTGCTTTATGAAGAAATGCGAAAATTTCCGCGCAAGTTTTTTAATTACTGTCAGATGTCGGTTTCCACTTTTGATTGTCTGCTGCAGCTGGTGCAATGCCACATTGCGCGCCGATCAACCAATATGCAACTTGGTGTTAGCCCCGAAGAGAGACTACTTGTCACTTTGAGGTAAGGAAACAGTAGTCGAGTGTGCGCTTATGCACTGAAATGCCCCCCCGCTCCTCCGAAGCGTAAAATAAACGCGCAGAAAACGAACTAGAAGCGGTTTCCTTGCGTTCATTGGGTTTTGAACGCCAAGAAAAAGCTGCATGCAACGTTTTTTTGATGCCGTAAAAACGCGCAGCGGACAAACGACGTCACCAAAGCCCGTGTGAACACTCTCATTGACTCCTACGTAGAAAACACTGGCGCTTGATCCGCTCACCAGACGCTACGAACGCAAAAAACACGCTCGATTTTAACGCCCGTGTGAACAAGACCTTAGAGCCCCAAAGTGGCCACCATCGACTGGAGTATACTGCACTCTGGCCAATTGGGCCTGCTTGATGCTCTGATGAGACTGCTTGAATATCACCGCCACTAAAACAAAGGGTTCAGTGATATTTCATGTTCTTCCACTTAATTCTGAGCTGACTTGGTGTGGCACATGGTGCACCTCTTCTCATGACTACCAAAGGAAAATTCAAGATTCTCCAAAACATCACAGAGTAAAAGGGCCGCTTTACATTGTACTAGTTTGACATGAAGATTTACTAAACGTAGGAAAACAGGATACAGTAATTTTACAAATGTATAACATTAAAATTATATAAAAATGTAATATGTCCAGCAGATAACTGTTCTTCTATAAAGCTTTAACTTTAGCAGTAAAATATTTCAGCCCAATACTTTCATTTACAAAGGAAATGGAAGAACAATTTATTGAAAAAGTGTATTTTTAATTTCCCCTATTACACTGTAATTTGGGCACAAATGTCCAGAAAGATGCAATTTTTTTTAACCCTATAATTATAATTCTACTGGAGCAATTTATCTCAAGATCAATATGCTCCTGGTATTTTAAAATGCTAATAACTGTTCTTAGTGTCATCTGGACTGAGGGATTCATTTTTGAGTTATTGTATCCTATCACACACACTCTGTACACACATAGAGACATTCCTGTGGTCAAATCATGTTTACAAATGCCTAAAACGTATAAATCTGTTGAAAACTAGAAACAGAAATTTTGAGTCCATCTCAAGTTCCTTCTATAGAACACCTGCATGTCCACCTTAATAAAAGAATTAGTGTCTGTGAATCTGTGTTTCCATCCAATTGCTATGTCTCTGTCATTCCAAAAGATGGCACAGCACAAACATCTTTAAAATTAAAATGCATTTGTCATTCCAACAGGTGGTGCACAAAAACATTAACACACACCTCAGACCAGATGACATATAACAGGGACAAATGCATTGCATGGTTACCTAGTTTTCAACCCACTTAGACAGGTAGCACAGCTGGCACAGTCCATAAAGCTTCATGTCCCTACTGACAGACTGACTGACAAGAAATTAATGGGCGTTTCCAGATAATTTAAGGAAAAATGGAAGCACAGAAAAATCTAAGCTCACAAAAACATTAACCACAACTCATATTGCACAAAACACAATGCATATAAACAGACAGACAAACACACACTCAGAGACATCATTCCAAAAGCAGTCAAATCATGTTCAGGGATGCCTAAAGGATGTAAATTTGTTGAAAATTTGAAGTAGGAGTTTTGACTGTGTCAGAATGATTTTCCTATTGTTGCTCATGAGCAAACAGAGCATCAGCGAGGCATTATGGAGGTCAGGACACGGGCACCAGCGCTGGGTGAAATGAGAGTGCTAACAGCTTCACGCCTTTCACCCACAGCCCAGAGGAAGACACCCACCAACATCACTTCCAGAACCCAACTCTCCCACCTAAGCGGGCTACTTAAAGAACTGTATTGCCAGAAGTTGGCATTCATATACGAACAGAGAAAGAAGAGCAGGGAGCTCTGTCTCTAGAAGCCTGAGCAGAAGAGGCATGAAGAATTGTATAGTGTCTGCGATAACTGGACTGACAGTTTCCTTTTCTTTTCCCTAATATTTTATTTCAATTAAATGGGCTACTTGTAGGTCCCTAACACTTTATTCTCTACCTCATTTCGTTTCCCATTACAGTACCTACCGTATATACTCACTGATAAGTTCTGCTGCGTATAAGTCGGGAGTTGATTTTAATGTATAATTTCTAGTATTTTATAATGTTGGTCATGTAGGTTGAATGCAGAAAACTCACGCTATTGGTCCAAGAGCTCAGGATATGCTAACGCCCACCTGAGAGAGTAGCCACGGAGCACACTGCCTTTTTTTGTATGTGGGTGCAGCAATGCGCTGTATCAGCGGGTGCTCCTAATCTCTTCTCTCTCTCTATTGTGCCTACGTGACCACACAGTAACACCCAAACTATCCCAAAGTGACGTTTGCACTATTTTGTGTTTTTTGTGTCTCACGCCCTCATACATCTTTATCATAGGAGCATCCCTTATCTACAATGGAGTGTTCGATCTGAAGACAATATGAAGCTGGTTTTAAATTAAAAGTCGTTGAAGTAGCAAAAGAAATTGGCAACTGCGACTACTGCAACAAAATCCGATGCACCTGAGAAACTGATGTTAGATTGGAGGAGGCAAAAACATGTAAAAAAAAAAATTAAGCATAGAATTTTTGAACGTGCGTATAAATCGGGGTCTGATTTTATGATCGATTTTTCGGGTTTCAAGACCCGACTTATACGTGAGTATATATGGTATATACAGTATATTGGGTATATGCAGTTACTATATCTCTGTAGAGAAAAAAATACTGCAGGGATTTTGCTCAAAATGAATAAGCTTCTACTATTATATAATGCCAAAAACTGTGCCAAGTTTCATGTGAATGGAGTGACTCATTTTTTGAGTTACAATGTCCAATGAGTCACATCGTGACCACCACACACACATACACAATGACATCACCTCAGAACTACTCTGCTTGTGTTCAGGAGTACCGAAAACATGTACTGATAGTATTATGAACAGAGTATACAGAGTAGAGTGAACTTCTTATCAGTGTGTCAATACAGCATCACCAGCAGTAGAACAAACACCATTTTATGAAATCTTTGACACTTTGCAGTTGAAGTTATGGTCCCATCATAGTATTTCATTGGTGTATATACTTTTAGTATGTGTAGGGAAATATATATTTTTTAATGTTTATGAAATGGCAATACCAACAAATTGTGACCTACTGGTAAACTACACATTTTGGAATAGGCTGAAAACTGTAAAATGAAACAAAATATGAAACGGTGGTGGGTTGTTTGGTTGCCATTTGGATATGAATTCAAATCAGATTAATTGAGGATCTAAAGAGCCCCTGAGGGGAAATTGTATATTTTTTTTTCTGGGCACCAGATACTTTCAAGTGCGCTCCTGATACTTTCAACCGCACAGTAACTGAAAAGGGGCTCCATACCTATCCATAATTTCTGATTCATAATCGTTCTGATTCATAGTTTCACTTAGGAAAAATGGAAATAGGAGACTTCAGTATCAGACAAACATCTTCCTTCTTCACATGCAAACCATTTTTTGACATTTTGTGCGCATCCATCAGTAGCCATGAAGCTGACCTGAGCTTTGCAATTGTTGCTGTATAAACACAGTAATTTCCTCAATGTTCCTATAGACCTTACAATGAAATAGACCTTTAGACTTCGATATACGTTTTAAATGCCTTTCAGTGATAATGTATCCTTGACGAACTGCAAGAACACCGACCTCCTTCTTTGTGTTTAAGACCAAGCTGAAAGTATACTCCTATAAGTGCAACTACAAAACAGAACTAATATGCATCAGAAATTATGTATAGATATGGATCTCATTTTCAGTTACTGTGCAGTTGAAACTATCTAAAAATCCCAATAAAAAAAATGATACAATGTCCCCTCGGGGGCTCGCCCACCTGAAGGCAAATAGAATGTGGTTGATGTGCGTAGCTCAGACTAACTTCTAACTTCTTTCCCAAGTGACAGCAGCAGTGAGCATCTCCAAGACGTTGAGTGAAGAAGCCACATCAATGCCTGACAAACATATTCAAGGAAAAGCGATGTACATGTAAGAAATGGAAAGTGTAGCTGTATACGATTTATTTTCCCTGAATACACGCAACATGAGGATAGTATTGTGACCTGGGCAAAAGTCTGACTCCGTGTTTTAGGCATCCCGTTAAACAATCTCACCATTCATGGAGTGAAGTCTCTGTGTGTCAAGATGGGCGTCTGCAGAGACAATAATTCAAAATGAATCCCTCCATCTAAATCAAACTGCACATTTATTAGTATTGTAAAATAAAAGAAGGCATTAAAATAAAAATCATTCGAGTTGATGTTGCTCTGCAAAGATAACCACATATCGTACTGTAAATTTCAATTTTATGTAGAGAAAATTCATGGGCTGGACACCTTAGATTTGTTTTGACATATTAGATTATATTCCCACCTACTGTAATTACAAAGGAGAATACGAGTTGGTATGCAGATAACTAACCAGTAGTAAACATGTGCAGTAAATCCCCATGCATTTCTTACATTTAATTATTAGAATTTGCAGCATTAGAATGTCAGTTGGCTAGATCAATCACTGAATACCTTATCAGCAAAGTGAACAATGATGAATGACGTGTTTGACATCCTAGGCTTCTGGAAGTGCTGGCTGTTAGAATGTCGGTCGTACAGTTTCTGTGCCCAGTTTTGGTCAGTTCCTTTCGGCACCTGGTTTAATTAGAGGAAATTGATGAGTTAATAAGCAGACAAAGACAGACCTCAAAGGATACTATGTAACAGACAGACAGTCAGACATACAGAGAGGGTACTATATAATGAGCAGACGGACAGATAGATACAGCATTTACAGTATATATGTTTCTCTCTTTAGTAGATACATTTTCCTCCAACAAAACAACACATTATTGCATAAAGTATTGAGAATGCATGCTTATAACCCTTCCTGTTAATTTTTATTACCGTTATTTTTCCCCAATAGCAACAAAACTTTTTTTTACTGTACTGTCCAAAAATCAGCCCCATCACTTTCAACTTGAATCAAGAAACTACAGCCTCAAATTAAATGCACAAACGACAACAGGAACAAAATATTCCCCAAAGGCATCCATCCATCTTCCACACCCATTTATCCAGAGCAGGGTCATGGAGAAGCTGGAGTCTATCCCAGCAAGCATCGGACACAAGGCAGGAACAGTTCCTGTACGGGGCGCCAGTCTATAGCAGGTGTACTTACACATCAGGGGCCAAATTTCGCATCACCAATCCACCTCAACTGTCTCGTTTTGGACTGTGGGAGGAAACCCATATGGACTTAAGGAGAACATGCTGTCTCCATGTAGGGAACCCCCAGGATGTGAACCTTGTTCTCCTTAAAGCAAAGCAACAGTGCAAGTGTGCCACCATCCCAAAGACATATACAACTGAAATTCATTAAATTATACCGTATTTCATTGTAGAGAGGATTAAACAGACTTATGGGGATTAAAGTATTTTGAGTTTTAGTTTTAAAGACAAACAGCCATCAACATGGCATCATGTTACTCACTTTACACTCTTCATCCAGCAAGTCCAGAATTCCTAGCTTTGCTTCAATCAGGTCAATACATGGCTGGTTGTCATAGAAATCAATGAGAGTCCAAGGAATCTGCTCTTTCATGTACTCTTCTTGCTCCAGCTTAAACACATGCTAAAGTTGATGAGAAATGCAAAATGATAAATGACAGACCTTTCTGAAATATAGGAGCTGAGAAGAAGCAAACAGCCAGAAAAATATGACTCTGGGTCTTCAAGAATGATTTATATCAGAATAAATAAGAAATATCATTTGATTCGATGACAGAGAAGAATAACAGATGATAAAGTCTGCTCTGTGACCCTAAAATCTTATTTTCATGCAACATCACCTTAGATAAAAGCACTCCGAAAAATGTTTTAAGAAAATGATACTTTTTATTCTGAATGTTTTCTGCAGTAGAGATTTGAAACTTTGACTCAAATTGTGGCTCTGTGTGCAGAAACGGTTTATGGCGAGGGTCTCTTTTTGCTTTTCACATTATGCATGTTTAATCGGTAAAACCTGATATGGACACATATAGTCCAATACTAAGGCATGATGGTCAGTGAAAATTCAGTCTGAATATAAAGCAGAACAATTAAGAGCAAGTAGCTCATAGAAGGTCTGCACCCCGTGTGCTGGTCAAGCATGCTGGGTTAATGGCCATCCATAATACGCATCAAAGATCCACATTCTCTCTTTAGGAACCCTTCACTGCCACTCACTTGCATCGCGGACCACCGACCTCCATCCCATCTAAGCAGTTCCACTTCTGTGCCCAGGAATAATTACTTCTCCTAATAAATACATGCCTGGTGCCAACATTTTCTCCCTTGTGCCATCCCATTCCCACTGGGTAAGCAAACATGCCTGTGATGTGGTTACAATGATCAAAACTGAAAAATGGTATAAATTATGTTCAGTTTGTAGAACTGATTTAAATATAGTTGTAGGGTCAGAAAGAAGACATTGTGACCTTTAGCAGTGTGATATTTAAATTATTGCAGAAGTTCTGATACATTTTTACATTACTTATGCATTTTTATTAATTAATGTTTTGATATGATACTACTCTTTAGATTGAACAGGAAAATTAAAATACATTCTAAATATAACTAGTTTTATTTTTACATATTCTTTCACATATACACATAAAATAGTCTGATCATTAACGTGCCCTTTGTGGATCCCATCCTGGGTATGATGTTAATTTGCATCCAGCCATGCATGTAGGCCCTCCAACCTGCAGGGAAAAACATGGGGGTTGGCAGCAGAATTGGCAATCCAACCGCCATAAAAACCTCACACTGTTCCATTCCACCTGAACTAGTGTGGTGCTCACGTGTCACCCATTGTATGGCTGCACTCAGGTCATTATCTGGGATCCTGAGTTGGTTTGTCCTGTGGTGGGTGCAGCAAGGTGCTGTATAAGCGCATGCTCCTAACCTCCTCTGCCTTTACTGATGAGAGTGGGCACTATAATAGCAGGCCCTTAACCTCCCTGACATTAACCCCGAACGTGACTTGGGCTCAGAAGTCTATGTTGTTATGGTTATCCCCCTCCCCCAAACCCTGGTCCTAAATTGGGGTGACGTTTAAAGAGCTGCTTTATGGTGTAACGCATAAATAACTCTTAAGGCAGGGTTTTGCTGCCCTCTAGTGGATGTAATAACATTGTGTTACAAAAGAATCATGACTATTTCTATACGTTTTGCCACTCTAGGGTGACTCATCAATATTTAGTGTGATGGAGCCTTCAAACAAAACATAATGGTGTGTGAACTGGAAGTCGTCAAGTCAGTTTTAGAATAAACTGAACCATTACTTCAATCAAGCGATAGTGATGACAAAGTGAGGTGGCCATCAGATGTTGACACAGATAGTAAAACTGATGCATGTGACATTGTATGACTGAACCGCTATGATATTGTGTGGTGAATTCAGTCTCACTAAGCTTCACCATGGTGTAAGCAGTTGTATGGCAAAAAATGATAAATGACTGCGATCAAGTCGAGGGACAAGAAAGATATTAGCAACCGTCAATTTTCATGCCTGGGAACATGTGGAAGCTGATAAACCTTATGCTGTGGTAGCCTACAATAACATAAGGGCCATGTTATCATGCAGTTTAGGCCCTGACATTCTACCCTCTCATGTACAAACAGCAGAAACACACTTCTACGGTCCAGCCTGTAACATCAGGCTATGCATTGGTGACTACTTCACAGCATATCACACAACGGACATGTACAAAATCTTTTTCAATACAGCAATGGACATTTGACATAATATTCCTACTGTATTTATGTTGACGTTTTAGAATTTACATGTTTCTATTGCACATAATAACATATTTTTTACATATTGAAAAAATTCTAAGTTTTTGTCTTGTTTTTCGGAGATAAACGTAACACTAAGGAGGTTACTGCAGAAAAACGCAAAGCAGGCCAAAGTATCAAATAAAGTTTTTATAGCAAGAAATAAGAGCCAAGAATTAAATAGGGGAAATTACTAAATTACTAAAACATAAAATACGAGAAGCAAAGATAAGAATCCTCTGACCTCCTATCTAAGATGGGTTTTCCTTTCCAATCTGCCCCAAGGAGTTACTACTATATATATATATATATATATATATATATATATATATATATATATATATATATATATATATAATGTATTTTTTTCACATCCTTTCTCTCCAACTCTGTGGCTTTCTTCTACCCATTAGATTTGTGACTGCCTGCACTGACCTCCTGACACAACACCCAATGAACCACTGGACTAAGGACAAGCTTTAAATACCACACAGTAGTAATTTCTGAGCATACATCTGGAGTCAGGAGTGACCTTTCAAAATATTGGTGGTAGAACTCCTTTTGGTGGTCCCAGGTGTCCCTGCATGACTGAGCCCCAAATACCCACTAATGGGTTAATGGCCATCCATAATACGCATCAAAGATCCACATTCTCTCTTTAGGAACCCTTCACTGCCACTCACTTGCATTGGGGACCACTGAGTCCTCCTTCCCACCTAAGCAGTTCCACTTCTGTGCCCAGGAATGATTACTTTTTCTAATAAATACATGCCTGGTGCCAACATGTTCTCCCTTGTGCCATCCCATTCCCACTGGGTAAGCAAACATGCCTGTGATGTGGTTAAAATGATCGAAACTGAAAAATGGTATAAATCATGTTTGGTGTGTAGAATCAACTTAAATATAGTTGTAGCATCGGAAAGAAAAGAAATTGTTTTAATATCAAGTTATGATACTCATGGTATCAAATAAATGCATTTTTATTCTCCCATCCACACACATGCTCCTTGACTTCAGAAGGGATCTCAGAAGCCACAAACTGAGTGCCTGTTTGGAATACATTAAAAGAAAATACAGCAAATTGTCTAAATTAGTTAATATAGAATAATCATAACAAGGCTGTTTAATTTTATATCTACATTTTCATAAATGGAAAATAAAAAGAATTTCTCAAATAATGTCATTTAGTCACATCATCATTTCTCAGTGTATCATAACAAAAGACATAAAAATAAGCAACCTGACAAGAGGACTTAACCAAAGCGGAGGCTTACTTTAAAAAATAACATTATTGGATGTCCCTGGAGTTATGATTATTCCTCACATCAGGGAGCCATATACTGAGGCACTCTGAGATTAATTTCCATTGAATTTTATTATATTCTGTCGTACGGCTTCACAACCCAATTGCAGAATGCTTTCAATTTATCTTCCCCAGTAAAAAGAAAATATTAAGATCTGTGAAATGATGTTAATGTAATTGGTCAACTTACAGAGTTGAACTGTTGCTGTAATTTTTCATTGGCATAGTTGATGCAGAACTGCTCAAAACTGTTAAATTCAAAGGTCTCAAACCTGATAAAAGTGAACAAAAACAGAACTCAATGGAGGACATGAACACTTTACAAAGTATTAACATTTATACTATGCTAATTTGAACATTCAAGAAACTGTGGATTTTTAAACTTTACATTTGGAATTGCAAAGGAAAACAAAGTACATGATTTTCATTAATTTCTCCAAATCAGCAAATTACAATAGAGGAAGCAGGGGTGTGTACAAGCTACTGGAAATACAACACACAAACCAAACCTGGAATGTAATAACATTTTTCCATTCACAGTGTTTTCAGAATGTATTCAGACTTTCTGCACACTTTATTGTGTTGTACAGTAAATCTTTTTGCACATGGATAAATTTGCCATTTTTGTTGATGATACACTAAATAACCTAAAATGACAAAGTGAAAACGTAAAAATCTAGCTGAAAAACAGGCCATTCAACCCCACAAAGCTCACCCGTCCTATCCGCTTACTTATTAAGTCGAGTTTTGAAAGTCCCTAAAGGCCTAATGTCTACCACACTACTTGGTCACTTATCCCATGTGTCTCTGGTTCTCAGAGTGAAGAAAAACTCCTTAACAAGTTTCCAATTGTGTCCCGTGTTCTTGATGAACTCATTTTAAAGTAACAGTCTCAATCCACTGGACTAATTCCCTTCCTAATCTTAACCACTTCAGTCATGTCTCCTCTTAAACTTCTTTTGCTTAAACTTAAACATATTTTCAGAAAGTTTTTCAAAATAATTAGAAATCAAAAACAAGAAGTCATTCAATAATAAGTCAGCCAGCCTAATTTATTTTCATACAGAGCTCCTCTACAATGAACATCGTTCAAAAGGCATTGTTTATATTTAATTTTGCTCAGGGTCACACAGCAGTTTACAGGTGGGGACTGATAAAATCACCTTGTGGTTTAAAGTCCAATTCCTTACCCACACTACCTTTGGGTCTCAGTGTTTATGCATCTTTTTTCCTCTCATTTTTTCAAATAATGGTCCTTTTTAGCTCTGCTTTTGCTAATTGCATGTAAATGTGAATTACCGTATATATCCACGTAAAAGTCGTGCCTTGAGAAACAAAAAATCGATCATAAAATCAGACCCCGACTTATACGCCTGTTCAAAAATGCGACCCTTAATTTTTTTTTTTTTACATCTTCTTGCTTCCTCCAATCTCTTATCAGTTTCTCAGCTGCATCAATTTTTGTTGCAGAAGCACAGTTACCAATTTCTTTCACTACTTCAACAACGTTTAATTTAAAACCAGCTTCCGATTTTCTTCTGATCGAACGCGCCATCATAGATAAGGGATGCTCTTTCGATAAAGGTATATGAGGGTGTGAGATACAAAAAACACAAATCACTGCAAATGTCGCTTCGGAATAGTTCTGAGTATTATCATGTGGTCATGTAGGTACAATACACAGAAAAAAAAAAAAGTGTGATCCGTGGTTACTCTCATAGGTGGGCGTTAGCATATCATAATCTCTTGGATCAATAGCGTGAGTTTTTCGCATTCGACTTATATGACCAACATTATAAAATACCAGAAATCATACAGTAAAATTAAGTCCCAACTTATCCAAAGGAGAACATAAACGTGAGTATATACAGTATCTAATCCAAGTTCCATTTGTTAATACAAATGAATTCCTTATTATGTATTACTAGCCAACCCGCGGCGTACCATACGCCGCATAATCAGGCCGGTTTTTTAATGATTTTTAAGCGCAGGGAGAAAATGAACATTTGAAAAATCGGTAATGTAATAAATCAGCAAGAAAAGCAACATTGTAACAATGCACGGAATGAACCAACACACAATAGTCCGTGTGGCGCTCAGGCGAGGAGGGTGGAATGGGAGAAGGATGTCCATTCAGCTCCCTCCTTGATGCTAGTCTGCTGATTTCTCGTTCAGTATGCACTGCCTGCTCATGTGCCCACCTCCAACTCGTCACTCGAGTCACTGTCATCTTTGCACAGTCCAGATGCAGCTGTGACTCACGTAGACTTTTCATTGCTCTGTGCGGTTTTGGCTGCTTTTCTATATATAATCCACCAAGACACCCGACCATGGTAGTAGCGAGGTGGGAGGGGGGTGTGTACAAAGGGTAGGGACGTAATGAGTGGGAGTGTATGAGTCACACTTAATGGGAATTCCATAGTTTGCAGCCCGAATGGGGTTCAACGGCTTACCCACGCCTCTCTGCGCTGGGTAGACACACGCTCAATCTCATACATAATTATTAATTGAATGCTAAACACTTCTGGAAAGACATGGTTGTCTAAAACGGGTTGGTGTGAGAATACAACAGTAAGTGAATGAAAAGATGGAACTCTGGAGAGAGCAAAATACAACACAATAGTGAACCCGCGGCATAACAAATGCCGTGTGGCTCAGACGTGCATGTGGACTCTTAGCACAGACGAAAGGGACTAACTGGGTGGTCAGTGAGTTTTTGCGTCCGGGCAAATGGGCAGGCAGTGTGATTGCCTAGAGAGCAAGGGTAGACGCCAGACGGTGAAAAAGGAGTGTTGGTGGGCAGGGAAACGTGTTCCGTGTTCCTGCAGGAGCATCTAAGAAGACGCATGTTTGTCGTGGATGCGAATAGCTGTATGTAGCGTGTAAAACAGTTTGCTATGATGTACGCAGTCGTGCGTCGTGACCGAAAACTTGGTTTTTAAAGACTGCTTACTTCATTGTGCTTTAACCTCAGCTGTAAAGGATTGTTTTAAGGATCCCATGGGATACCCCTCGCAAACCGTTTCACGCGCTGCATATGGCGATTCACCTCCACGAGAAACATGCCTCTATGAACAGTCAACGTAATTCGGAGGTGCATGACATGCACATGACATTAACCTGACCTGCACTGCATGTGACCTCTACGACAGTCAAATATATATTACGCCATTTTTCTGTGTCATCGTGTCCGAGTTGGTGGGCGTGGCCCTGCGAGTTGTCGTCATATCCAATGGTCTTGGAGTTGGTGGGCGTGGCTCCTTCCTGTGTGCGCCATAGGTGTCTCACTTGTTGGCGGCTTAGAGAATCCACGCCCCTTCCGGCGTGCTTTCCATGGTTGTCTTGCCTTAGTGAATTATATATATAGATAATTATTTTCTTGTCTTTAATGTTGGAAAAGCAAGATCCTTAATTAGGAAACAGGCTTGTTATTAAGATTTTTAATTTATTTGTTTGATTATTATGAGTAGATTTGGCTTTCTTTTGGTGCAGCACAGTATCATTTTTATCTAGTTTGTAATTTTGTATTTGCTTTGACTTTTTGTACTTTTTTACATTTTTGAGTTGTTGTTTCCTTTTTCTTTTTTGTTAAACTTCTCACTAAGTTTTAGTAACTTTTTTATTTCATTTAAAAAATCAGGATAATTAAATACATTTTCTTTTTGTCTCAGGGCATTGAAGGTTCTGCTTGTGATGTGTAGATGATGACACACCAGAAGTAAAAGTCACTGTCACGTTTAAGTCTGAGTGTATTCCCTGACATATGTTAATATTCCTTTCCTGAATCTTCGTTGCTTATTTTAAAGCATTATTTTTCACATATTCATGATATTTATGCATTTTTTGCTAATACTGTTCAGTTCTTTGATTACTTATTACCTATTTATGAAATGTTTTCCTGTGTTCTTTGTATTTTGTGGAGGCGGGGCTACCATGACATCAGGACTGAAGGACCGCCCTCAACCTATATATTGTGAAACTGGGGAGCAGATCATTAAAGTCTGCAGCATGTTGTTTTGAATTTCCTTTGAATTTAAAATTTCTTTTTAAGGTTTGAATTTCAGGTTTTTTGCTTTTTTTTTGGATTTATAAATTACAGATACTACTGTATTTCACCTCTTTAGGCAAACATTTTTCATGTTTTTCGGCCATTTTTGCCTTTTAATTATTTTCAAATAAATTCTTTTTTTTTTATATATATAAAGATTCATTGTAGACTTGTTTCTCATGCTAAAGATTTTTTCTTGTTTCCTTTCCCTTTAGAAATATGTACTGTACGTTAATCAAATTCTACTTTGTTTTGCTGTGTGTTTTAACAAATCTATACTTTTATATGTGTTAATTCTGTACTTAGTAATTTCTAAAATATATATTTGCATTTTGCCTCAGTACTTGTCACAGACATCTGAGCCTGCACTCAATAAAGAGCTCTATGCAAATATAAACTGAAGTGAATTGGATTGGATTGATACATTTTGGACATTGAAATATTTTCGAATGTTAAAGGCCCTTTTCCACATTTTGTGCGGTCTGGACAGGCTGAAGTCTGCCAGTAGAATTCTGGGTCAGTCTGGTTAGGATGAGGCCTATTCTAGGCAGGCTAGGGAAGGTCAGATGGGTTTATGGGTGATTTCAGAGGCCTCAAACCATTTTGTGTGCTGCTCTTCATAACGGACACAATGTTAATAATTTCTGAAAAAGATGGGAGAAAGGTAATCTAATTAAACATGCAGTCCAATTTAAAACAGGATTTTTATTAAATTAAGAAATTGGAAGGAAGAAAAAACTGCTAGCACTGTGGAGGTCCTTGCCCAGGACTAACTACGCTAGCTTAATATGTCCCATAATTTAAGATTTTTTTTTTAATATTAAAAAATTTAAAAGCTACCTACCCCTCAGTGATCCCAGGGAATTGTAGGAAAAGAATCTTTTAATTAGCATCTCAGAAAAAAAGAAATTCTATATGCACACAGCATTCCATAATTCAACAAAAGATCTTTCATTAATCACATTTATTTATTTTTTTATTATCTAAAATGTTCCCAAGGCAAGACCCAGCCTGTGAACGTTGCCATCTATCACCAGTATCACTAGGTCATATGTTTTGGGAATGCACGAAACTAACAGTTTTAGTTAATCTTAGACAGCCTTGGAGTTGCAATCATTTCTAATCCATTAACATCAATATTTGATGTACTCACATATTTAAAGTGTGTAGAGATACCTCATTTGTAATAGCCTATACCACACTACTAGCTGGCAGATTTATTTTGTTCAAAGAGAAAAATCCCAAATTATCTTTATTTTAACTCTGTGGGTAAGCCACATTCCATATTATTTCAAATTAGAAAACATCTAATTCTCTCTTTAAGGATATCTCCAAAACATTTTAAAACATGGCAAAAATATAATAGTATTTTACAATAAGCAGCCAGGCCTGTGATTCATTTACTTATGCTATTAATGGTTCCATTATATTTAAAAAGTTAGATATTTTTTGCGATTTTTCCGTGTAACTATATTCTTCTTCTCTTAGAAATTTATATACAAAAGTGAAAAATCTATAAAAGTTGTTATATTCAGCATTTGTTGAAGAAAACCCAAGGTAGCAGAGTTTTTGATGAGCGCTACACTGGCATTGACATTTCATGATGAACAGCAGTTGGCAAGACAGAATCTGCTCAGATGATGGACTTGCAAGTGGGTAAGTGGTGGCAATGCCACTGCTCCTTGAAACAAAGTGGTCGAATGGCACTTTGAGATTTAAGCACTTCCTTTAGATAGATAGATAGATAGATAGATAGATAGATAGATAGATAGATAGATAGATAGATAGATAGATAGATAGATAGATAGATAGATACTTTATTAATCCCAAGGGGAAATTCACATAATCCAGCAGCAGTATACTGATACAAAGAAACAATATTAAATTAAAGAGTAATAAAAATGCATGTAAAAGCAGACAATAACTTTGAATAATGTTCGCATTTACTCCCCCGGGTGGAATTGAAGAGTCGCATAGTGTGGGGGAGGAACGATCTCCTCAGTCTGTCAGTGGAACAGGACGGTGACAGCAGTCTGTCAATGAAGCTGCTCCTCTGCCTGGAGATGACACTGTTCAGTGGATGCAATGGATTCTTCATGATTGACAGGAGTTTGCTTAGTGCCCGTCGCTCTGCCACAGATGTTAAACTGTCCAACTTTAATCCTACAATGGAGCCTGCCTTCTTAACAAGTTTGTCCAGGCGTGAGGCGTCTTTCATCTTTATGCTGCCACCCCAGCACACCACCGCGTATAAAAAAAAAGGTGTTTAATGTTTGATTCCATATTTAAAGTCATTACATTTTTGCACTCTCAGACACCCGTTCCTTTTATATTTATGTTTCTTTGCTTAGCAGACGATTTTATCCAAAGCAAATTGCAAAAGTGGTCAACAAAACCGAATAAACATGACTATTTGGGAACAAGTGTCACAGAACAAGGTTACAAAATCGATCACCACAAGTGAAAAGATCAGAACAAAATACAACTCTGAGTTTATAAAACCTAACTGCTAATTTCAGTTAGACAGAAATTCACTGAACAAGAGACTCTTCAAACGCTTCATAAACACACTGAGGGAGTCAGAATTTCAAATGGAGTTGGGCAGCTCATTCCACCAGCTAGGAGCTACACATGGACTGGGATTTGATGCCACGCAGAGACGGATTTACCAGACACCATTCATCAGCACAAACGAGTGGTTGAGAAGGAGCACAAGTGTCTCCATATATACAGGTTGCTGACCCACTGCTACACTGTAGGCAGACATCAAGGATTTTAACCTGATATGTGTGTGAGAGTTTGATTTCCCTGATAAATATGATTTTCACTATTTGATTATATTGAATGACTTCTCTCCTTGTTAACATAGGCTTTTGCTTTTACCACTAATAGGAAGCATTTTAAGTAAAGCCTTTTGATTTGTGACCTGCTGCAACTTCTTTTCAAGGTTAAGTATTGATAAGAAAACCAGTATAATCTAAAGTAGCAGATTCCTGACTCCAGGAGTCCTGTTTATCAGTAACTAGCAAGGACATGACAAATAAAACTAATCACGTACTTCTAAAATTGACAAGTGTATTTAGGAAGTGTAATCGGCATCTTTAAATCAATCAGTCATCTCTCTCCAGGTACTGATTGACTCCACGTCCATATCAATAAAACTATTCTTCCCATCCTGAACTGGCTTGTGAAATCTGACTTTGATATGTGTCTGCCTGAACAAGTTGAACACAAGACATGCCAATGCAGCTTCCCAGTGACTATGTACATTTTAAGGCAATAAAACAACACAAATTTTTCTCAGATGTATGCTTTACACCATTTATTCAGCAATTATTGTTGACCTGACACACATTTTGGAAAATAAAATAAGAGCTGTGATCAACTTAAAGGGCTGATGAAGAGAATCAGCAGCTGTTGAAGTCTGGCCCTCCTTCTGCCAACATTTAATAAAGAATAATAATAATAATACATTTTATTTATATAGTGCCTTTCCCATTCTCAAGGTACATATTTAAATGGCAGTGTATATGTAAAATTGGATACAAATATTTTCTGCATAGAACACTCAACAGGTAAATATGCAAGAAACACAAAGAATTGAACATAATAAAAAAAAATAAACCAGTTTAAAATACTAAGTTCAATACTAAAAAAAATGCCTGAAACAAATAACGTCATTTATGATATCACACACACACACACATTATGCAGAGTATCTGGACAGGAACGTAAACTGAAAGGAGGGTCAAAATATTAGGTTAAGTCAAAAGCCTTCCAGAACAGACGAGATTGAAGGTGTTTTTTAAAAGAATCAACTGATTCAGAATGAACTGAGACATGAATTTTAAATTCAGTCCTGTAAGACACAGGGAGCCAGTGAAGGCGAAAGCAGGATGAGTGTGATGTGCTCGCTGTTGCTGGTCTGTATTAGGACTCTTGCAAGGGAGTTTTGAATCAACTGAATCCGTGATATAAGATCTGAAGGGGCAGCTGCCCGTATGGAGTTACAATAATCAATGTGGGATTTCAAAAAGGAACAGACAAGTTTCTCAGCATTAGAAAAGAAGAGGAATGAATGAATGAGCAGAATTTTCTTAATGTGGTTTATGTGTGTGGAGTAAGAAAGGGAGGTATCAAAAATGACACCAAGATTCCTTGCATTAGAAGAAGGTCTGTTAAGACTGCTAAAAAGGAGCTCATTTTCTTAACAATAGAATTACCAAAGCCTACGAAAAAAATTGTAAATCCGTCCCACCTTAAATCACTTCACACCTCTCCGTCAGCATCTTTTGTCTTGTAAATGTGTCTATAGGCAGCAAGCAGCCTGCTATCACATCCCCCTCTGCCGTACAGTTTTCTCAGGTGCATGTGCCCAAAACATTAACATTTATATGTTACTTACATAAAAGCCAGATCGAATGTTATTTACCGTGATTTTTTTACTTACTTCCTACAGCGTAAAGTCACAAGTAGACTGCAGAGGTTCCTGTGTTTAATTGACAAGGGCATGCTCAAAAAATACATGTTTAGTGTCAGAACAGTGCATGCTGACACTTCAGTTTGCAAGCAATGGTACGAGAATGCAGTCAGACTTTTTTTTTGGGCACATACACCGTCCAGATCTAAACACTAGTGTGAAGTGTCGCTTGCGTACTGAAGAGTCTATACTGTAGCTGCAGGTGGAAGCTGCCATCACTGTACTTTGTATATAAGAGCCAGATCGAATGTTATTTACTTTGATTTATTTACTTATCTTCCTACAGCATAAAGTCATAAGTAGACTGCCTTTCTTACGTAAAGTTCTGGAGAAGGCAGTCATTATGCAGTTAAATGACCACCTAAATAAACATGCTATTCTTGATAAATTTCAGTCGGGTTTTAGAACAAATCACAGCACAGAAACTGCACTCGTTAAAGTAGTAAATGATTTGCGAGTGAATGCAGACAGAGGCCATTTATCTGTTCTCATCCTCTTAGATCTGAGTGCTGCATTTGACACCATTGATCATAACATTCTTAGAAATCGCCTTAGTCAATGGGTGGGCCTCTCTGGCACGGTCTTAAATTGGTTTGAATCCTACCTGACAGGGAGAAAATTCTTTGTTAGTTGTGGTAATTACAACTCAAAAGACACATGATATCCAATATGGTGTTCCACAAGGCTTTATCCTGGGTCTGCTGTTATTCTCAATCTACATGCTTCCATTAGGTCAGATTATCTCAGGGCACAACGTGAGCTACCACAGCTATGCTGATGACACACAGCTGTACTTATGAATAGCACCTGATGACCCCGATTCTCTTGATTCACTAACACAATGTCTGACTTGTATCTAAAAATGGATGAATAGTAACTTTCTCAAGTTAAATAAAGAGAAATCTGAAATCTTGGTGATTGACAATAATGGATACAATGAGGCTATTAGAAATAAACTGGATACATTAGGATTAAAAGTCAAAACGGAGGTAAAAAGCTTAGGGGTGATTGTTGACTGTAATCTGAATTTTAAATCGCATATTAATCAGATCACTAGGACAGCATTTTTTCACCTAATAAACATAGCAAAAGTTAGACCTCTTATATCTTTGAAAGATGCTGAGAAATTAGTTAATTCATTTGTTTTCAGTCGACTAGATTACTGTAACGCACTCCTCTAAAGGCTACCCAAACAAGACATAAATCGTTTGCAACTAGTGCAGAATGCAGCTGCTAGAATCCTAATTAGGAAAAGAAAATCCAAACACACTTCTCCAGTTTTGATGTCACTACACTGGTTACCTGTGTCATTCAGGATTGACTTTAAAATTCTGCTTATCTATATATATAATTCACTAAGGCAAGACAACCGTGGAAAGCACGCCGGAAGGGGCGTGGATTCACTAAGCCGCCGACAAGTGAGACACCTATGGCGCATGCAGGAAGGAGCCACGCCCACCAACTCCAAGACCATTGTATACGACGACAACTCACAGAGCCACGCCCACCAACTCGGACGCGATGACACAGAAAAAACGTCGTCATTTATATTCGTCTGTCGTAGAGGTCACATGCAGCTCCGACCCATGTTGACTGTTAATAGAGGCATGTTTCTCGCGGAGGTGAATCGCCATATGTGGCGTGTAAAACTGTTTGCGAGGGGTATCCCATGGGATCCTTAAAACGTTCCTTTACAACTGAGGTTAAAACACAATGAAGTGAGCAGTCTTTAAAAAACGAGTTTTTGGTTACGACGCACGACCCCGTGCACTATAGCAAACTGTTTTACACACTACATACAGCAATTCGCATCCGCGACAAACATGCGTCTTCTTAGATACTCCTGCACTTTGTACACATCCCCCTCCCACCGTGGTCGGGTGTCTTGATAGATTATATATAGAAAGGCAGCCAAAACCGCACAGAGCAATGAAAAGTCTACGTGAGTCACAGGTGCATCTGGACTGTACAAAGACGACAACGACTCGAGTGACGAGTTGGAGGTGGGCACATGAGCAGGCAGTGTATACTGAACGAGAAATCAGCAGACTAGCATGACGGAGGGAGCGGAGTGGATGTCCTTCTCCTCTCCTTCCGTTCCACCCTGAGCGCCGCACGGACGATTGTGTGTTGGTTCGTTCTGTGCATTTGTTAAAACCCAATGAAGGAAGCAGTCATTAAAAACCAATAAGCCCTGTGCCTGTGTTTCATTACCGTCTCACCTGCTTCACCAATGCAGGCCCCGCAACAGGCGATCCGGCGGCGTCATTCCCATGACCGCCGGCAGCAACCGGTACCAAAGTCTTTGGGTTCGGGGTAGTATGGTTACAAAGCTGAAACTTAAAGGAATTGATGGAAGGGCACCACCAGGTGTGGAGCCTTTCGCTTCATTTGACTCAACACAGGAAACCTCACCCGGCCCGGACACGGACAGGATTGACAGATTGATAGCTCTTTCTCGATTCTGTGGGTGGTGGTGCATGGCAGTTCTAAGTTGGTGGAGCGATTTGGCTGGTTATTTCCGAAAACAAACGAGACTCCCGCCTGCTAAATAGTTACACGACCCAACAGCGGTCGGCGTCCAAATTCTTAGAGGGACAAGTGGCTTTCAGCCACGTGAGATTGAGCATTAACAGGTCTGTGATGCACTTGTATGTCCGGTACTGCACGCGCTACACTGAATGGATCAAGCGTGTGTCTACCCGGCGCGGGGAGGCGTGGGTAAGCCGTTGAACCCCATTCGTGATGGAGACCGTGGCTTCCAATTGTTCTCCATGAACGAGAAATTCCCAGTACGTGCGGGTCATACGCTCGCACTGATTACGTCCCTGCCCTTTGTAAAGCCCCCCATGGTCGGGTGACTTGGTGGATTATATATATAAAAAAAGCAGCCGGAACAATGAAAAATCAACGTGGAAACCGACTGAGGCGGTGTTTGGAAAATTAACAGTCAACGTGACTCACAGGTGCGTGTGGACTGTACACAGACGAAAGCAACTCAGGTAGGGAGTTGGGGACGGGCACATAAGCGGGCAGTGCGTACTGAACGAGCACCGCTTTGGAAGGAGAAAGCGCGACGGCACTCCTCCGGTTTTCAGTCACGGACAATTGTATGTTGGTTCGTAGTGTGCATTGTTGCAATGTTACTTTTCTTAGTGGTTTATTAAATTACAGATTTTTCAAATGTTTATTTTTTCCTCTGTGCTTAAAAATCATTTAAAAATCGGCCTGATTATGCGGCGTATGCTACGCCGCGGGTTGGCTAGTGGTTTACAAAGCCTTAAATAATCTCACCCCATCTTATATACCGGAATGTCTGACACCTTATATTCCAAATCGTAACCTTAGATCTTCAAATGAGTGCCTCCTTAGAATTCCAAGAACAAAGCTTAAAAGATGTGGTGAGGTGGCCTTCTGCTGCTATGCACCTAAAATCTGGAATAGCCTGCCAATAGGAATTCGCCAGGCTGATTCAGTAGAGCACTTTAAAACACTGCTGAAAACATATTACTTTAACATGGCCTTTTTATAACTTCAGTTTAACTTAATTTAACTTAATCCTGATACTCTGTATGTTCAATTCATCATAATAACTATTCATGGTGGCTCTAAAATCCGTACTGACCCCTACTCTCACTTCTATATCTTTTTCCGGTTTCTTTGTGGTGGTGGCCTGCGCCACCTCCACCTACTCAAAGCTTTATGATGCTCCAACAATGATGGATGGATTAAAAGGCAGAAGTCTACGTGACCATCATCATCAAGCCCTTCCATGAGAACCCTAAATTCAAAGTGGACTGTTTTATTTATGTTAGGTAGAATGCCCAGAGGGGACTGGGCGGTCTCATGGTCTGGAATCCCTACAGATTTTACTTTTTTCTCCAGCCGTCTGGAGTTTTTTTTTTGTTTTTTCTGTCCCCCCTTGCCATTGGACCTTACTCTTATTCTATGTTAATTAATGTTGACTTATTTTGTTTTCTTATTGTGTCTTTAATTTTTCTATTCTTTATTATGTAAATCACTTTGAGCTACTGTTTGTATGAAAATGTGCTATATAAATAAATGTTGTTGTTGTTGTTGTTGCAGAGCTTCCCGTGCACATATACAAAGTACAGCGACGGCAAAAGTGTGATGTGCATTCTTTGTCCGATGTAGAACTCTCATCCTCATCTGAGTTCACCTCTGTTATAGGACGTCTTTATGTGAAAACAGCAGTGTAAGATGAAGGGAAGCGTGAACGAGACTGAGAGAATAGTTGCACCACCAAACTAGTTGCACCACCAAAGCGATCGCTGATGTTGCATCTAATGCGGGTTCTTTTTCTGCAGTTATATTCTTGAATAGAAGCACACTTGTTCTGTTATATTGGTAGCTTTTGTGAAAGTGTTTACTTGATATTTGGACTTCAGGCGTCACACATTATACACTTCATTTCTACATTTTGTCAATTGTTACCAAAACATGAAAGATGTTTCTGTTTTAACAATGTGTTTACATAGATTGTTGTAGGCACGGAACACACATGAAATGCATGTGTTCTAAATAACGATATAGTATTAATAAAAGGTATCATTTTGCTTGACTTCTCACTCTATACAACTCTAAGCAAATGGCACGCAGGTAAACAAACTTGGGCTTGCTGCTTATCAACACATTTACAAGAGAAAAGACACTGACGGAGAGATACGAAGAGATTTAAGGTGGGACCTATTTACGAGTTTTTTCATAGGCTTTGGTAATTCTAGTGTTAAGTAGCACTTTAATGCCAATTTGCAGGAGTTCAGTTTTGTTGCAATTTAATTTTAAAGAGTTCCGCTTCATCCAGGTTTTAATTTCACTGTGAGCTGAGAAAGCCCTAATGGAGTTACGCTTTTAACATTGAAAGGGTGCGGAGTATCATTTGCATAAAAACTATAACCCAGGACATAGCTATGAATAATATGACCAAGGAGAAGCATGAAGACACAGAAGAGCAGAGGATCAAGGACAGATCCTTGAGGAACTCCTTCTGTGACTGGTTCTGAGCTGGACTTACTGTTGCCCATCAGTCAGATAGGACTTAAACCACTGGAAGCAATGGCAGAGATACCCAGAATGTTCTCCATTCTGGATACTAGAATGTCATGTCTGACAGTGTCAAAAGCTGCACTAAGATCTAACAGAATTAACATGCTGGTTTGTCCAAAGTCTTAGTTACCTAAAGCAGATCAGTTTCACAGGTATACTGCACCCTGAAACCAGACTGAAAGGGCCCCATCAAATTATTAAAAGTTGTGTAATTAGTGAGTCGGGAGGCTACAACACGCTCAAGAATTTTTGACAGAAAAGGTAAGAAAGAAAGAAAGAAATATTGTTAAGACTGTCAGCATCAAGACCAGACTTTTTAAACACAGAAGTGGTTTTAAACATGGTTGACACAAACCTGATGTCAAGGGATGCATTTATTATTATTGTAACAGTCAGGATTTATGGCATGAACTCAGGATTTAAGAAGTGTGGTGGGGACAGGGTCCATTACACAAGCATTTGGCCTCAGTTTAGAAAACAAGTCGTTACCAAATGGAGATGTGACTGGTGAAAATTTACAAAAGGAGATGATGAAGTGGGAAGACAGGGAAAGATAAATAAATAATGGATTTAAGTTAACTGAATTATTTAGAGCTTTAATTTTATTAAGGAAAAAATGCAGGAATTTTTTACAGACTTCAGTGAAGGATTTGGCTAGATGTGGGTTGAAGCAGCGTATTAACTACAGAGAACAAAACCTCGGGTTATCATTGATACTTGCTTATTCTGTGTGTTTGTGGCTGCAGTTAGTGAATCCCTGTAAGCAACTTTGATGGTCAGTGAAAGCCTGGATGTGCCTGGATATGTGCAGTAAGGCCAGTCCTGTGTGACATTCTCTCAACTGTCACCAAATCTGTACCCCTTCTATGTTCTACAGCATTCTGCTCCCTGAGTGAACACTTCATGATGCTTTTACAGTTTATGAAATATGTCCTTAGTCATAAACACAGGCTGTGCTTGTAGTAGGAGGATGTTGGTCTGAAACTGCTGACAGATCACAACAAATCGCAACTGCACTGGAAAGTTAATCACCAAGAATTAACTTAACTAAAAATCTACCAGCAGCTATCGACAAAAATGTTTCAGGTTGACATAAACATGTCTTACCCATAGATATCCAGCACACCAATGAAGGAATGTTGTTTGATAGTGGTGTGAAGGGCTTTGTTAACGTGCTCCACAATCCAGTTGAAGAGCTGGGCGTAGATGTGCTTGGCTAATGCGTTTCTGGCATTGATCGCTTGCTGCTTTGACATCGTTTTAACGTACGTTTCAGCTGTTGTGACAAGCTTTCGGTGGCACAGCCAGTGCTGCATCTGGTCATGTTCCACTCCTAGTAAGTCACAGAAGTGATTCAGGTGCTCGTCCTCTTTCTGTGGAACACATATTAAAACAAAAACAGACAAGAGATGTTATTCAGCATAAAAAAACGATGATCAGAAACAAAATATGAGTTTCTTCAGGATAGCATATTTTTAAGATTCCCACCATTTCATTTACCTTGACATTCTTACCTTTTCTCCCTGTTCACTCTCCTCCATAGGTCGTCATAATGGTACTCTGCATCACAAGCCATGTTATTTGTTTCTTGTATTTTAGTACTTCATATTTTTATTCCAATTTATTGTTTTCTTGTGCTAGCCCACAGTTTTGTGGTTCACATACGTCTCTTTGATTTGGTGCTTATTGCTTTGATGCTAGTTATGGCCTTATGTTATTTACTGAACTTCTTCTGTAGTGTTTCTATTGTGTCCTTTCAATTTTTGACATTGGAAAAGTGCTAAATAAATACAATGCCTCATTATTATTAGCATTCTTCTTACTTTCTAACCATACACCAAATTTAAAAAAAAATCTAAATACAGTTCATCATTCACAGCACATAGGCCCAAAATCAAACATCAACTGTGCTACAATCTTTAACAGTCTTCACAAAAACTCAGATTGCCTGAATCCAATCTCCTTCATTTTCCAAATCCTTGCCAAGGTTTTCTTGGCAAATGCTGATTCAGCGTGGAGGCTGGCATTCTCTACAGCCTCTCCTTCTGTGCATTTATATCATCCTAATGGCCTGCCTCATGCCATTTGCTGGGTGAATCTTCTCGTGTGTAATACTGTAAATGAGAATCTTTTACTCAGCCTTGCCTTCTTAATGCACAGCCCTTTCTTTTTGACAAGTATCAAATACTCTTGTTTTAACCAGAATTATTGAAAAGTTGAAAGCAAATGAATGTGTATAAGTTATTGGCAGGATTTTGGCAAAGGCACCTTGTAAATTACAACTTCCACTGCAATACTGCATTAAACAAAGTCATAAAGGAATAAGAATATAAAGATGTCAGTGAGGATTGAAACCACAGTGATATGCTGCAGATGAAGGGTCAAAACAAATCCTAACTATTGAAATGATTAATGCCTCAGGGGATTTTAGAAATGTTGGCCAGTTAGGATATTTCACCTCTAAATTCCATGGGGGTAACTAATTCACTAAGGTACAAGCACCAGCCTTTGCTCTCCAGCCCTGTTTTGACTGGGCCGACTCATTTCACCCTCCCTTCTGTTACAATTAATTGTTTAATTGAGATCCCAAATGCACTGTCAGGCTCCACATCCTCTTAGAATTAGTAAAATACAGGAAGGGGCAAGTTCATGTTATTTTGTTTTGTTTCAAAAGTGTGCCTGAGGGAAAGAACTGTAATGTTAAATAATCACTTTGAGACCACATAAAGGGCATGAAAGAAAAAGGTGTTGGTAAATATACATAAACAAAGTGTGTGAATCTAAATAATAAAAGGTCGGTCCGTCAGTCATTATCCAACCCGCTATATCCTAACACAGGGTCACAGGGGTCTGCTGGAATCAATCCCAGCCAAAACAGGGCGCAAGGCAGGAACAAATCCCCGAGCAGGGTGCCAGCCCACCGCAGGGCACACACACACACACCAAGCACACACTAGGGACAATTTGGGATCGCCAATGCACCTAACCTGCATGTCTTTGGACCCTGGGAGGAAACTGGAGCACCCGGAGGAAACCAATGCAGACACAGGGAGAACATGCAAACTCCACAGCAAACCCAGGTCTCCTTACTGTGTGATGCCCTAAATAAAAGATTAAAAAATGTAACTTTCTTCACCAACTAAATTTCACTGTAAAAAGCACTAAATTTATGTATGGAAAATATGCCAGTAGCAGACCATTCAGTCCATCAAGCTCATTTACTTAACAAACAGACAATTTGTTCTAATGTCTCATGCAGATACGTTTAGGTTTAGGTTTAGGTAGACTTTATTACACACAGAGGGAAATTTGTTTGCAGCAGGAAAGTACAAAAACAGAAGATATTGTTAACGAGATACAATAGATAAAGATTAAAACAAAGAAGAATAATTATTTTCAACAGTACACAAAATAATAATGCAGGTTTTAACCTTTGTCTTACAACCAACCAACCATTTTCTAACCCGCTGAATCCGAATAGGGTCACGGGGGTCTGCTGGAGCCAATCCCAGCCAACACAGGGCACAAGGCAGGAACCAATCCTGGGCAGGGTGCCAACCCACCACAGGACACACACAAACACACCCACACACCAAGCACACACTAGGGACAATTTAGAATCGCCAATCCACCTAACCTGCATGTCTTTGGACTGTGGGAGGAAACCGGAGCGCCCGGAGGAAACCCACGCAGACACGGGGAGAACATGCAAACTCCACGCAGGGAGGACCCGGGAAGCGAACCCAGGTCTCCTAACTGCGAGGCAGCAGCGCTACCACTGTGCCACCGTGCCGCCCCTTTATCTTACAAGTAACTTAAAATGTTTATAGCTCTAGGAATAAAAGAGTTTTTAAATCTGTTGCTCTTTACATTTGGGAACCTAAATCTGCAGCCTGATGGCAACAGCTGGAATTTAGAGTAAGAGGATGGCGACTGTCTGACAGAATTTCTTTCTAACCTGTTTGCAATACATTTCCGTGATAGACATCTGCTGTGAACCAATAATTTTACTGCCAGTTTTTATAATGTTGTTAAGATGATTTATGTCCTTATTGCTGAGGTTGCCAAACCAACAGATAAAAGCAAATGTAAGAATGGATTCAATAAAGGACTTATAAAAAAGTGTCATTATGGTGTTGTACACTTTAAAACAGTTGTGTTTGCTAAGAAAGGAAAATCGTGACTGCCCCTCTTTTACAGATTTGCACTGTGTTAAGATCAAACTTTAGTTTGTTCCCAGATATTTGTGTTGCTCTACCATCTACACTGTCTCCCTTTTAATTAACAAGTTGAGACAGTGGATAATGGAGAGCACCTGAAATCTACAACCATATCTTTTGTCTTAGATATATTAAGTCGTAAATTAGAGTGATCACACTATTGTACAAACTCATTGACAGCAGGTCCACATTCTTTCTTATCTTGTAAAAGACTTACAATGACAGAGTCATTTGCAAATTTCAGGATATGTCTACCCTTGTGTGAACACCTGCAGTCATTTGTATACAGGATAAACAAAAGAGGAGATAAACAAAAACCTTGCGGACTGCCAACAAATATACTTAGGCTATCAGAGTAAACAGCCATTGACACTCACACTTTGTGTTGTTTGTTAAAAAGTCTAGAATCCACCCCACCAAGTTAGGGTCCAAAGAGAATTGATCCATCAGTTTCTCAGCTAAAATGTGTGAGACGTGATAAAGCCTCAGAGAGAATGTCTAGTAATGTCTTGTAGGGTCAGCAGAATATGAGATGGTTTTATCCATAATTCTGCTCTTTGGACTGAAATCAGTCTAGGCAGCCTAGAATAGGGGAATTGATATAAGCTCTTAAAAGCCTCTTAAGTGTTTCATAGCTGGTGCGGTGGTCGCTCAGGCATGTGTTTCTTGGCAGGGTCCCTAGGGTGCTTTTGATTTTAAAAGATGGAGCAGCAAGAGGATAAAATGTCTAGGAATGCTAGACTTGGTTGATCTATATACATTTTGTAGATCTGGGAATAAATCCTCTCTTAAACATCAAAGGATCGACAATACCTTCTCATGGTTATGGGAAAGAAGCCGATTCTGTCACATTTCTTTTTTGACAGTTTATTACCTTAATTTAATTGTACACTGATGTTTTCGTCTGGCATGTTCATCAAAGTCTGCTTATTGTTAGGCTCATCCTTTTTCAAATTCATTAGTCTATTTCTCATTTATTGACAATAACTAAATGATGCTAAACTAAACACTAATGCAATATTTTGCAATACAACTGAAATAACATTAATCATCAATGTCCTGTGTATTCACAATAATGCTGTGTAATCCATCATTTCTACCTGCAATCTAAATGGCAAATTTTGTTTTGTTGTAGTGGTTGTAAAAAAGCTTTTTTGAATAAATGTGACATACCTTACATGTCAAATGCACATATATATATATACAGTATATATATATATATATATATATATATATATATATATATATATATATATATATATATATTGTCAGGGATGCCAGGGGCAACGGCCCGGCTGGGACACTGTGAGGGACCGGAAGAGGGTCAGAGCCCACCCTAGATCACGTGGGGGCCGCCTTCCTGGTTGATCTGGGGGCCACGGGTACAGAGCATGGAAGCTCCACCCTGTAGGGGCCCATGGTCACCGCCAGGAGGTGCCTCAATGCCTTGGGGACCTGTTACCCCAGCACTCCCGCCACACCAGGAAGTGCTGGGGGGAAGATTTAGGACAGCACCCAGAGAGCTGCCGGGAGGACAGCCGGGAACACCTGGGGCTCATCCGGGGACTGTTTAAAAGGGGCCGTCTCCATTAATTCAGCGCTAGAGTCGGGTGGAAGAAGGACGAGGAAAGAGAGGAGAGTGGAGGCGGCCCGAGAAGAAGGCATTTGTAGCCAGGACTGTGTGTGTTGGGGTTTGTGCACTGTATTGAACTGGGTCCGAGTGACCAAATCATTGTAAATATTGTAAATAATAAACGTGTGGTGGTGAGTAACAACATGTCCGCCTGTCTGTGTCTGGTTCGGCTCCACATCTGGCGTAGTCGGCAGGATGCTCCGCCTGTTACAAGGCGAGGAGCTGTAAAACAAAATTTTGTTGTGGACGGCCCGGCGCAGCAGGGGATCCCACCCACGTAAAGGAATCCCACGGACCGCCAGGGGTCCGCATGAAGGCCATATTTCCCTGATGTGGGCGGGCGGCGTGCCTACCAGGAGTGCAGAGGGCTCCGAGGACCGCGCCGTTGCTGGAGGCGCCCGGGACGGCATGGTGTCGAGAAAAGCAATGCCGAGGAGGTGTCCTCGGTTTGACGAGTCCGGGGAGGTGAGCTCCCTGCCTAGTGGCAGCCGGCCCCCACGTGTTTTCTTCTTTCCAGGCAGGGACTTCCCGGATCCACGTTGGTGGCGGGTGCATGCCGGTCTGCGGGGCTCCGGCAGCCCAGCGTCAGCCGCGAGGGCTGCGTAGGAGGAGACGCTGCAGCTCGAGAGGCGCTGGCAACAGCAAGGCTGCCGGCAAGCACGTCGCCGCCGCAGAAGGGGGGGCAAGATGGCCGCGGACCAGAAGTCCCTCCCCCTGATAGGCACGAGATTGGACGGTGTGTCTTGTGTGCCCGCCGATGAGTGCAGAGAGGCGGGACCAAGGAATGTCCATCACGGGCAGGGGGGAGACCCGATTGGGCCAGAGGAGAAGGCCCACAGGAAGTGGCCGGCGTCGGAGGCTGACAGACAGGTAGACTCCACGTCGGTTAACTTCCTGTCTTTGCCGGCTGCTCTGGCGGAGCTGGAGGCATGCCTTCAGCCCGCGGAGCATTTATTGCAGATGCTACATGCCCTCCGGGCTGATGTGCTGGTACTGGAGAGGAAGGCGCTCGCGGCGCTGAAGACGTTAGCGACAACGAGATGGCGCGACGCTGGAATCTCCAGCCGGAGAGGTACGGCGGAGACGGTGAGTACAGCCGACTCCGTACAGCATGCAGGAGGGTCTGCTGAACATGGCTGTGATGCTAATGATCAGCTTCAAGTAAGCAGCCCTCCGACAATAGGTGTGGCGCAACGAGCTGTGCGCGTGGCGAGGGGGGAGTCCGTGAGGACGCTGCCTGGACACGGGCTGCTGAGTGCCCCGGGTCCTAGTGCCCTCCGGCCCTAGTCGGCCGCGGTCTTGCGTCGCACTATAGGGACGCAGACGGGAAAGAGGCTCTTTCTTCTTAAGGAGTCTCAAACCGTCATGGCGTCCCAGAGTGGAAGGGGGAATGAGAGGCTGTGTGCCGATTCCTCCGACAGGAAGGGACGTGGTGCTGGTTGCACCCGTCAGAGAGCTGGCCGCCCTCTGCAGGGGCAGAGGGAAACCCTGAAGTCAGCGGGGATGAACGGACCGAAGGCGGTCCTGTCTGTGGATCCAGCGAAAGGAGGGACATGGAACCCACGGAGAGGGTGCCGAACAGGCAAGTGCCGGGGTGTCGGATGGAGGGGAGAACGCTGCCAGTGTGTGGCACTTGGGGACGCCGGGAAATGGTGTCTAGGCAGCGGTTCTGCCCCTTGTTTCCTATCTGTTGTAGGATCGGACGCCGGACTGGCAGTAGGACCCACTTCGTTGGGAACCTGCCCTCAGGAGACGGGCCGTCTGCAGGAAGGACTCTCTGCTGGCGAGGGGGTGCCGCCATGGCCGGAGGAGGCTGCAAGGGAGCGAGTGGCTCCGACCAAAGGGGTGCGGAGGCCTCGGAGGGGGTGCCGGTAAGAGGGGGGAGCACCAAGTGGTGGTGCTCAGGCCGCGTCTCCGCCCCTGTCCCTGCTTGGAGAGCGGGACCGGACCCCAGCTGTCCTGGAGTAGGACCCACTTCGGGGCTGTGCTGCCCTCGTGGGACGGGTCGCTCTTTCCCATGAGTGGTCTTCGCTGGCTGTGGGGCATTGTCAGGGATGCCAGGGGCAACGGCCCGGCCGGGACGCCGTGAGGGACCGGAAGAGGGTCAGAGCCCACCCTGGATCACGTGGGGGCCGCCTTCCTGGTTGATCTGGGGGCCACGGGTTGTAAATAATAAACGTGTGGTGGTGAGTAACAACATGTCCGCCTGTCTGTGTCCGGGTCGGCTCCACAATATATATACTGCCCATATACTGCCCAGGAATTTCAAGTCTCATTAATCATCAATTACATTCAATTCAATTCAATTACAAACATGTGCCACACATAAATAGAAATAACTGTGTACAGGGTGGATGTGTAGCTGGCACATTATATTTGTCATTACATGAAATATACTGTTTTAATTACTACTGGAGGGTAAAGACATTTTGAACAATAAAACCATTATTCTTAAGGCATTCTACCTTTTGTATGTTTAGTAAAAGAATATTTCCATACCAAAAAGGCTAATTAAAATTATCTGAGTTTGACGCATGAATATCAAACATAACTTTCAAATTTTGTTTTCAATTCTACAATTCCCCAATTTTATTTCAAACAACAGTGTGAATTCCATACTTACTGATATGTTGCATGAATCTCCATCTCTTTCTGAAAATATCTCAACATTTCCCAAATGAAGAATTGCTGCAATGATTTTATAAATGCCAATCTGATGGGATTCCTTGACACCTACAGAAATTAACAAAGGCCAGTTTAGAGAAGTGTTCAAGATTAGCTTATACTGTATGTGAAAGTGAAAATTAGTCAGTACTGCCTATGCAGCTATCATATAAAGTGTAAAGGAGGATATGAATTTGGTGCCATTTCAGCTGGTAGGGATGACATTCCATTACATGCTCAGGAGGTCTCAATAATGAATGGACAATATGGATAGGAGGACATATTGACTGGGTTGCTTATTCTTCCCTTTCCTGGTAGAGATTCCTGCATAACTGAAGGCCAGAAGGAGATTGCCTCATGGTGGCATCCCTCTGCATGGCCCTCATTTGGACATCCACAAGGCTGCATGGGAGTTAAAGTTCTAGAGGACAGCCCTATTGTGCTTCACTTGTACCCCAAGGGGCTGCTGTTGGAAGGAGGTTCCATTATCAGCAAGAGCTTCTGCCTGACCAGGAACTACTTCCTGGGTACAATGATGACATGTCAGAAGTAATCCCCGGTCCAGCTTAAAACACCTCACCTCGGGGAGTCAGAGTTGGGAGTGAAGAAGGACAAAACTCACCCGGGGCGGAAACAGTGGAGGAAAGGAAGGTTTTGGTGATCAGGAAGAATAAGGCGATCTATAGGTACTTTGTTAAATAAAAGATACATTTAGAATCTTGTGCCTGGTGTTTGGTAGTGTGGCTTCATGATTAACACAACATTATGTTATGAGAAGACTCATGATTAAGTTCTCAGACCTGAAGCTTGCTGTGTGACCAAGAGAAAGTCACACAAGTTGCATGTGCGTCAGTTGAAAAAACAAAAATGGACTAAACTGTGTTTTGCAGCACAAATGGGCATAAATCAAAACCTCTACATTTTGCATAAGCAGAGTGACAGATAGAGAGGTGGGTTAGGAGCACGTGCTGATACAGCGTGTTGCCACACCCACCTGTTTATCAATTCTTATGTAAGCTCATTTCATTGCTTCACATTTCAAGACCCTCAGCATTTCTCTGGGACTCTCCTTGTTACACCTACTAATTTTTTGCTGCTCTTTACCGCATCATGAACTGTTTTGTATAGAGATTTAAAGTTGTGTTCACAATGAAAGGTGGTCTATAAAAAAATTGTATAAAATATATTCACTATGCTTATATTGTTAATTAAGTTTACAAAGCATGACCACAAAAAACATATTACATACATTTAAAATTAACTCCACCAATACATTTTCTAAAGAATACAAACAAAGATATTGTCATGTTAATTTCTTTAGGCATTTTGGACAGAACACATTATGTTAGATACAAGACCAACAAATTTTTCTTTCCAGGATTACAGCACAAACACTACAACATCAACACAGAGGAACTCACAAGGAACTAAAGACATTCTTATTTAAATGAATTGTAGGCAGAAGTTGAACATGTGAGCAGATATTGTGGTTGCGGCAGACTGTAACAAGTTCAAAAACCACTAGAGAGCAGACTCAGGGATCGCTTTACACCTCAGCTAACTCAATTACATTATCATCCTGTCAGATACAGAGTCGTCTTCAGTGTGAACTGTCAACACCTATGATATTTACTACCTCTCTACACAGCTAAGCTCAAGAGGCATATAGTGCCTGTACATACATACAGTTTGGGAAATAATTATAAAATAAAAATGACTTAACAATTTCATTTGATTTTATGTATTGTGCGACACAGAAACGTGTTACTCAAGCATACCATGGATTCATAAAGTATTCAGACCTTCTTAGTTTCTGTTCACTTTATTGCGTTACAGATTTAATTTTAAATGGATACATTTTCCATTTTTTCCCCATCAGTCTACACTCAATAACCCATAATGACAAAGTGAAAACATGTTTTCATAAAGGTTTACAGATTGCTTTTTAAATAAATATTCAGATCCACAGATGGTGGATTTGCTTTAAACATCCATGATATGTGTCAAGAACATGACTGGTGTCCACTTGTGCCAAACTGAATTGATTGGACATTGTTTAGAAAGGCGCAACCTTGTGTATGTAAGGTCCCACAATTCACACTGCATGTCAGGACAAAAAAGGAGCGATGAAGTCTAAAGAAATCTCTGTGGGACTCTGTGATCAAATTGTAGTTAGGCATAGATCAGGGCAAAGGAATGAAACCATTTCTCAAGCTTTGACTGTTCCCAGGAGCACAGTGGTTTCAATAATTATGAAATGGAAGATGTTTGGAACCAGCAAGACTCTTACTAGGATTGGCCATTTGGAGTCTCTAGGCAAGAAGGGCCTTGGTCAGGGAGGAGACCAAGAACCCAATGGTCACTCTATCAGAGCTTTTGAATTCCTCTGCTAACATGAGATAACCTGTTAAAAAGGAATAGCAGTACTCCATCATTTAGGTGTTTATGGTAGAGTGGCAAGACAGAAACCACTCTTGGGTGAAAGACATATGACAGCTTAAAGAACTCTGAGAGCATGATGGTAAAGAGTATCTGGTCGGACAAGACAAAAATCGAAATGTTGGGGCAGAACTCCAAAAAAGAATGTCTGATTAAGGCCAGGAATTGTTCATCTCTTGCCTAATACTATCCCTACGGTGAAAAATGGTGATGCCACCATCATGCACTAGGGATGTTTCTCCGTGGTAGGGATTGCCACTGATCAAAATTATGGGAAGCTTTAATGAAGCCAAATACAGAGAGGTCCTTGAAGAGAACCTGTGCAGAGTGCCCACAACCTCAGACTGAGACGATGGTTGACTTTTCAGCCTGACAATGTCCTGAAGGAGACAACCAAGACAACACTAGAGTCGGTATGGGACAAGTCTCTTGACTGTTCATGAGTGGCCCAGCGGAAGCTAAGAGGTAAACTCTGTAGAATATCTGCACAGAGACCAGTTTACCGATGCTTCCCATCCAATTTAACAGAGCTTGAGGGTATCTGCTGGTAAGACTGATACAAAACTGCTCAAATTCAGATGTGCAAGGCTTGTAGAGACTTACACAAAAACACACAAAGCTACACTTTCTGTCAAAGGGGCTTCTACAAATCACTGAACTATGAGTCTAAATGCTTATATGAATGAGAGATTTCAGTTTTTGAATTTTAATACATTTGCAAGCCTTTCTCAACCTGTCTGAGGCCAGCACAATGTAAGCCTTGTTGGATGATGGACTTTTTGGAGATGGTTTGAACGAGCCAGTCCTCCTTGAAAGCTACATCTGCAGGAGCAGCCAACTGATCCAGCTCCTCGAGCTCAGGGTCGCTGTGTGTATACTAGAGAGTTATCATACCTGGCCTATATGTCCTTTATGGAGATGGTGTGCACCCTTCAAGCGTCACAGACCAGACATGTAGAGACAGGTGGGTCACAATCAAACATAGATTGATGCAAGGCAAAGGGTGTACACTGTCTCGGGGCATCAACCCCAGAAATGGAATTTCCAGGATATTGTGAAACTGGCTGGTAACCCTGCAAATTTGGAGTCACTAGGTAGGCATGAGGAACCCCAACAAGCCACCTCAAAACCACATCCAAGAAATTGAAAGGCTGTAATAGTGGGGGATTCAATTGTTAGGAGGATACAGAGACAAAGACTCGTACAATATGTTGATTTCTGGGTACACAGGTGTGACACCTCCCTAGAAGTAAGTATGGGCTCTTGGATGGAGCACACGTGGATCCAGTTGTCACTGTCCATGTTAAACCAAATGATATACATAAGGGCAGACTGTGAGCTCTGCAATCCAAAATTAAAGAGTCGGGATTACCTTGCAGCACTAACTGGGACTACTAAGGAGATTCTGAGGATTTGGAAATTCTAGGGGGAGAAGTACTGCTTAGAATGATATCTTATAAATGAGAAATACAATAGTTGTTTTACAAAATTTACACCTCTCTATTTTTACAAATACAGTAGAATGCCAGTTATTCCCCACCCAGATTTACCAAGGATATGCATTATCTGAGGCAAATCTGTCAGTATAATACACTTCTTTCCTTATAATTCATAAAAGCTTTGTCATAAATACCGTAACAAGCCTATAAATACTACACCTTTAACTCTGACTGTACTGAGCAAGCGGCCAAAGAGCTGGTGACTGTGGGAATGTGGCTGTGATTCACTCACTCCTTCCCAACTGCACCCCTCAGCTATTATCAGTGTGTCACCGGCATTGACCGTGTACACATGCTCTACTATTTCACATAGGATTTGTGTGTTTATATGACAATGAGAACTGCACAAACATTCCAATAAGGTTTCCCATATAGATTGTCTAATTGCCTTTGAATCAACACTTTTGTATATTAAATAGCAGGAAGACACTACATCTGCTGACATTTTAATGCTGAGGCAACTGTGGAACATTGTGCCAAAAAATCAAGGAACATTAAATTCATTAAGGTATGAAAAGAGGCTTAAAAGTGACAGTATAACACATAAATTGGCAAGATCTTTTATATCCGTAATTTTTAATCTGAAATGGCTGTGGCCATCCGTTTCAGCTATCCAAAGTAGCAGCGGTCCACATCACCTCATATAATTGGGGTTCTACTGTACTTTGTTAGCATTTAACCTTCACAGGACTTCTTGAACATGATAAACATGATCTTTGAAATTAGAGGAAATAATTAAACTATTTATGTAAACTAAGATACAGACCAATAATAAATGCCAAAAAATAAAATTGAAATATAATTTAAAATATGTCTGTGTTTAGCGAGCCCATATGCCATCACCTAATACTCGTAGGGATCAGTGGCAGTGTTAACCACAGGCTTCCATTCATCACCTTCCTTAATTCAAATTAAAGAATAAGCACTTATCACTGAACAAAATGAGTCTCGAGGTATGTTGCTATTACTCAGCTAACACTGAATTCACTCAGAATGGGAAGGCTTTAAGGCATTACATAGCCATTTCTAGTACAACTCACTTAAATTTCTTTGGTGTCACATTAAGAAGGATTAATTAGGAGTGCTACTCACAGAAATCATCTTTAGAGTAGATTGCCATTATCCAATTATCTTAGGCTGACTTTACTCAAAATGAATATGTTTTTAAGATCTAATGATGATTTTTAGGAAAATTTGTCATTGCATAGCAACTTTAAGTTGATTCGAGTAAAAACAAGTGTGTTTGTGGGCTTTATGTGTCTGTTTCTATTACAATTGACATCATTAGTTTGGTTGTCATAATAACTCAGTTAATTCATGTTTATAAAAGCCAAATGAATTTCATTGGTATAGAATCACCAATCACGTTAGGATGCAGTGCTCCCTAATCAGGCGATTTTCTTTTTACATTTTCTAGTGAGGAAAAAGGATTCCATATGGAGCTGTTTTTAAGGAGTCTTCTAGAATGTTTGAGCAGTTTTGGGTTATTTTTAATGGCAAAGAATACCTTATAAGCATAAGCTGAGCTAACTTGCATTGAATGAACCCCATTTTTGTACAGATATTGCACAGTTTTAGCAATCTTTACCCATTTATGTAACATTAGAGAAAGATAAAGACTGGACATAACAGTATTTTAAGCAACAATAGTTTATGCAGTTATGAAGGTGGCTTTGGGTTCGCTTGTCTTTGACAGTCTGGAACATCTACCACAATTATTTTGCTGTGATTGGATACTTGGCAATATTATCTGCTCTCTCTATATAAAATCCTAAGCCTAAAAGTACAATGATTTTGTGCAACAATTTTACGATTTTATGTCACTTTTTTGTCACACTTTAAATCAGGCTTATTTTAAAACCTACATATATATGTTTGGTATTATTCTTTTCAGAATTTATCAGACTTTAATGTGATTTTGTTAGATTTTCAGATTCTTATTTCGTTTTTAAATTATAAACTAAAAAAGCATCAAGAACTCACGTCCCGCGAGACGAGACTTTGTGCCAAAAGATTTAACCACGCCCGGGGCCAGAAATAAAAGCCAAAGAGTAGATGACAACGACAGCTGCTGTACAGGTTTTTAAATGTTTGAAGTGCCACACAAGATGCAGATCATGCGGCACGGCAGCAGCAAGCCAGCAGCTGATCAAGCAAAGAGGAGGTAAAAAAAAACGTATTTGTTTCCCATTGTATCACCATTTAAGAGGGGGTTTCAGAGGTGCAACTGCGTCTCCTTGGGGTGCGTTCAGGCCCCTCTTTACAGCGCGAGCGGCAGAGATGCAAGAGAAGCGAGCTGGGGGTATGCCCCCTAGTTTAATAATAAAGTGGTTGTGGTTAGTGATCAGGCGACTTGAAGTTTAATTAAGATGTGAAAATAACATTTCTACTTTTTGGGTTTAATTAACTGATAGGAACATATCATACAATGCACAAGTGTGCAATCAACATATTTGAACTTTGTGAACATTCAGTAATTTGGTTTAACAGATCTGTTTTATGTTTGCAGCAGTCACGTTAAATATGCACGAGTAACTCTAATATGTTATATTCACATAATTCCTTCTGGTTAGAAAAACTAATTTAAACTGAGTATAAACAACTCAATACATTTAAATGGAAATTTTACACGTTATTACATTTTATTCAAATCATTTTTGAGTGCCAATTTTGTAAACACAGTTGACACAGTAACCGGATTGAGAAAAAATGACATTTGAGGCAGACCACAGCATTTTTTTAATAGTTATCTTATGTAACTCCATATAATCAAAACAAGGGTGAAGTGAAACATGCTTTACTCTCAAAGAAAAAAAAACAAAACAAAAAGTCAGCTCCAAGAGGAGTGCCCGAGGGTCTAATAAATCTGAAAAGGTTCTTGTATATAATTATTCCACTGCTTTAGTTTCCAGATGAGACACCAGGTAAAACATTTATAGCACAGTCATCACATGATGTGGTAATAATTCTAAGGATTTTTCTTTAGTATACATACGTATCTTTATATTGTTATATTCTGGGGGGAATAGTTTTGTATTACAACAATAAACTTGCTGGGGAGAATTATGAGCTAAAAGGGAACGAAAACAATACTCCTCCAACAATGATTTCTTTATTAAACCAGTCGATCAAAGCTGAATGTGCTTGTAGACAAATAAATCTGAAAATTATTTTATGCCCATCTGAATCTAAGACATAAAATGAAATATTTACTGAATGCAAAATTTCCACCAGAAGATGCAATTGAAGGGTAATCCCAATCAGCCCACACCAATTGGACCACCATCTACATAAGAAATCTGCAACATTACTTTAAATGGGTTGTTTAGTACATTTTAATTAGTGAAATGTCCATTTGATTAAATGCTTTTTTGCAGATTGAGAATCAAACATAGCTAAAAGAACTCTATTTTTCTCTAACTAAATTAGCAATAACAGACATTTTTAAAATGTGTACTGGCGACAAATGCTGATTTCACCAGTTACATTATTGAACAGGCCCTTCATATGAACACATGCAGCCACCATGTGTCCACATTATGTGCAATAAATACAAAATAATGACCTGCCATTACTTTTCTTTATCTTTCTTTAAAACTAATGTCAGCTCTACGAGTGTCTATAGCAGTTATCTTTTCTTCTGAAGGGATAGATATTTTAGGTAAAATGAGTTTTTTAGTTTTCCATCTTGTTTATGCTCCTCTTGGCATATTCCAAACTTTTTACACATCATCTAGTGCATCTGCCTTATATGTAAATGCATTAATTCCTGTACATTTAATTTAGGAGAGTTTACCAAGGAGTTTGAACAGTTTATGAATGGATTTTACTTCTTCTCTAAGTTGTTCTGTATCTCCTTACTGAATTTTAGGGTCACTTATGGCTGATTCTGTCATACTGTAGTTAATATGAATTGGGAAGGTTGGGAATTGAACTGTGGGGTGGCACGGTGATGCAGTGGTAGATCTGCTGCCTCGCAGTAAGGACACCTGGGTTCACTCTCCGGGTCCTCCTTGTGTGGAGTTTGCATGTTCTCCCCGTGTCTGCGTGGGTTTCCTCCGGTTTCATCCCACAGTCCAAAGACATGCAGGTTAGGTGAACTGGGGATCCTAAATTGTACCTAGTGTGTGCTTGGTGTGTGGGTGTGTGCCCTGCGGTGGGCTGGCACTCTGCCTATGGGTTTGTTTCCTGCCTTGTGCCCTGTGTTGGCAGGGATTGGCTCCAGCAGACCCCCGTGACCCTGTAGTTAGGATATAGCGGGTTGGATAATTGGATTAATGGAATTGAACTGCAGAGAAAAAAGGTAGAATACATAGTCAAAAAGGCAGGCAGGTATTATGTGCCAAAACAAGGCAGCGGGTTGGAAATTGTCATCAAAATAACAGAATGGTTGATGTAAACAAGAGTAACAAGAGGCTACCTAACAGCATTTTGCTTCGTCTGATTAAGAATACTAATAATTACACGTAACCACCTTTCACACTCACAGAAGACTGACATCATTTGTGGAGATGGCTAGTAACCTGCCTAGGAATGATCAACAACATGGCTACCACCATAAAAGTGCAAACCAAATGAGAATGAAGTAAAATTTAATTACTTTAATAAAATAAAAATAACAATTTCACAATAACTAAAGAAAAGAAAACATTATCAAAACAAACAAATAGGTCATCGGCCTATTCAATTTTTGGAGCCTGACATATCAGTTTACAGAAAATCAAGATCAATTAGGAATTTCCATTTTTACCTAATAATGTGAATGCTTGTCTTGTCTTCTGAAAGTCTTCAGCGTCATTCACCCCTTTGATAAATATGTTTCCACCTTGAGATGTGTAGAAGAAATCATCTGCACTTGCTGCAGAGATGGGAAAAAAATGAAACTGTAAACATGTACATTTTAAGAATGCAATCATTACATGATTTTGTTTATTTTCAAATAAAAAAAGTGCCATAATGAACAAATTTCATCATCGCTGGGCCCAATAAATAAATAAATAAATGGTGTCTTATTATAACTTTCTCATAAAGTGATCCTTGCCCTAGTCTGTAGTCTCATTTATCTTGTCTAGCAGTTTAACTCCTCAATTTGAATAATGCTTGAAGAATTAAAGAAAATCAAAAATAATGAAAAAAGTCAAAGAAAAAGTCAAATAACCAAAAAAGTCAAATAAGTAATTACAAAAAGAACTGCATTAAAAATCAGTTATAAAATCCATTCATCCGATTACAGAGTACTATTACAATTCAAATTACTGTGCTTTTTGTCCCTATAATCTTACCTATACTGTAGTATTAAATGTATCAGTACATCTGTAATTTTATGTAAGCAAATGTAAAACCAGTAATGGCAGATTACTGGTTTTATTTTATATTGTACAATAAAGATATTTAGCTTGATTTATTTTGCAGAAGTATGACAGACAGACAGACAGACAGACAGACAGATACCCCTAAGACAAATTTAGATTTCTAAAGCACACCTGCAACAAGTGTAGCATGGGCTGCTTCTTCATGCTTTCGTTTTTGAAGCCATCTCTCTGCCCAGTAATGGAAAATTACTTTGACTGTCAATGATGGTAATTTGACAAATCATGAAACAGCAATAACTCCAACAGAGTCAAGTTGCAATCCACCAGCGCTCTGCTCCGGAGGTTGTCGCTTTCCATTATACTTCAAAGATGTTACACGATATGCCTGGCTGCACTATACTGTAGTTAAGATTAGGGTTGTAGGAGGAGTTCTGTCTCAAGTCAAGGAAACCAAGCAACAAAAACCTACAATCCAATTGAATGTCCAGTGAACCTCCTGAATTGCAGAGGTCTGCAAACTCCCAACATGTCCCCCAACATTGGACTTTTGATCATTGGTCCTGTGCACAGTATGTTAGCTACACATGACAGAGGTAGGTAGGTAGGTAGAAAAGGCACTATATGATAGATAGATAGATAGATAGATAGATAGATAGATAGATAGAAAAGGCACCATATAATAGACAGACAGATAGAAAAGGCACTATGACAGACAGACAGACAGACAGACAGATATTTATTTGCCTCCCCAACAATAGAAGTATTATAACACAGTGCCTCCGTAAAAAGCACAGATGGCTAATGTATTTATGATTTGTCTTACATTTTTCACATTCAACAATGAAACCTGAGAAAGCAGATTCTCTCCCCTTTTACCCTTCTCCATTTATCTTTATTCATTTATTAATTCATCTATTTACTTATTTTTACTAGCTTTAAGCTTTACTCTACTGGCTTAGCTCCCTTTCTCAAGGATTGGGGTTGATTGGTTTTCGATCTTATTTTTGTAAAAATTGATTTATTTGTATGAAATGTTATATTTTAAATAATGATCTTTATCTGTACCAAGAAAACCAAATATTATCATTGCACAAAAATAATCTGTACATCTAATTTGCATTTCCAGTAGTGGTTAAGCCAGGCCTATTTCCAAGAACAAATGTTCACATCAAAGCACATTACTGGCTTTATAGTAAACCACAGGAGCTGCCCTTACTTTTCCTCAGTAAAATCAGTCATGAGATGTTAATGCTGTGGGGTCAACATAGTTAACCAATGAGACTTAATATATTTGATTCTCATTTCTGAGATGTGTTATGTGGAATTTGCATGCTCTGCTTCTCATATGAGATTTCTCCAGATATTTAATGTTAAGTTGACTGGTGACTCCAAATTGTCCGTTTGTATGGGCAGATGGGAATAAATGTAGTTTAAAAAAAAAAAAACAAAACTTGAAACCAGCAAGTCAAGGAAACCAAGCAACGAAGCCAAAACAGTAACCCAAACCATAGTATGGAATGCAAAGCAAAATGTTCTAAACCAGGAAATTTTAAGCAGAGAAACATCCACATAAATTTCTTTAGTGATATCAGTAATATCAGATGACCAGGAACGATGTGGTAATGAACTTTATACTGTTGATCTGATTATATTAAAGGTCACAACCTCCAGGATCCCTCAGTGGCAACCAGCCTAGCAATAGTATACAAATAATCAATAAAATGATGGCAACCATGAAAACCTCAATGGCTATGGAAAAGCTGTGAATGCTTAGCAAGTAAATTAAAACAACTTCAAAACAACAAGTGAATGTCAGAAATTGAATTATCAGTCAAAAATCTTTAATGGAAAAAAAACTCTTCGTGGGTGAAAACGTTCGGAATAATATAATACAAATGTATAATGAACCCAAATTATAATACTTTAAATAGACATCAGATCATTTATTGCTCAGCATTAAATATACCGTAAGGTGCACCAGTGGATTTCATTACAACATTTGTAATGATGAAACAACAGAAAGAACATGCAACAATTGTATTTTGTTGTATGTTCGGTGGAATGCTTCTTCATGGGGTTCAGATTTAGATAAAGAATGCAAAAACCATAAAGAGCTTATTTCATGAATAGTGAGGCTCTAAATGAGGTCTCCATGCATTCCCTCTTCCCATATGTTTAAAGAACCACAGCCTGGTGGCCTTAACAAAATTAAAGCATAGGAGTTACACCTACAGTTTGGAAAAAGGGGTTTTGATTGGCAAGAAATGGTTACCATCACATGCTAGGATTTTGTCTGGATAAAATGTGTTTCTACCCTTTGTGGACAGCACGGTGGCACAGAGGGTAGCGCTGCTGCCTCACAGTTAGGAGACCTGGGTTCGCTTCCCGGGTCCTCCCTGCGTGGAGTTTGCATGTTCTCCCCGTGTCTGTCTGGGTTTCTTCTGGGTGCTCCGGTTTCCTCTCACAGTCCAAAGACATGCAGGTTAGGTGCATTGGTGATCCTAAATTGTCCCTAGTGTGTGCTTGATGTGTGTGTGTGTGTGCCCTGCGGTGGGCTGGCGCCCTGCCCGGGGTTTGTTCCTGCTGGGACTGGCTCCAGCAGACCACCGTGACCCTGTATTAGGATATAGCGGGTTGGACAATGACTGACTGACCCTTTGAGGATGTAACTCTGCCTGTAGCATTACTCTACTGACGGTGCCAATCAGCACTATTCTGAAAGCATGAAACTTCTAAGCATATCTCTTGCCTTTATTTAATACTTATATCCACGTTAGTATCTTGGGATATTTCGAAATACCCAGTAAAACATTAACGCCAGAAAATAACAAAATCAAATCTTATCAGTCCTAAATGATGTTGAGTATTTAAAGTGAACTTAGGGTGTTATCTAAAGCAAACAGTTTTATTATACTTGATATTATGACAAGCTCACCTGTAAAAGTAGTCTGTGAGTATCATGACACCAAAACCTTTCTTACAAAGCACTCCGTGCAGCTAGCTAAAAAAATACATCTGCCTGTAATAATTCTCAGCCTTCCTATCCCTGACTTTCCATGCAGGTTAAGTAAAACGAAAAACACTCGTAGTTTGACTTCAGTTACCACTTAAAAATGCTCTCTTAAACAATTTAATTGTGCACGTTTTGCAAGTAAATGTGACACTCTCAATACAATGATGCCATGCTTGTATAAAAGTGGATTCAAATATGAATGGCAAGACAAGTGGAAGGTGGCAAACTTTAAAATAACAATGCTAAGATGTGAAAGTATAAAAAGTAAATTATAAAGATGTTTGTTTTTGTATTTTTGAGGGTCTAACATTTCAAGGTCTGTCCAAAAAGAAACCAAACTTCTTAAATCAGGTGCCAAAGAACCAACATAGCAGATTTGCAATAGTGGTGGTGTGAAGCAGAGACCTTGAGCTTTAAAATAATTACTTGCTCGACTGCGCCATGTCAACTAGTCATTGAGTACAGTCAAGTAAACTTGAGATTTTCAGGCGCTCACAATACTGGAGATGAAGTGTGTGCTTTGATTCCTGAAAATGGTCACCTAGCTGTCCGTGATGTTACTGAAGAAGTAAGTTTGTGTCACACAAGTTTGACTGGAAAAGTGCAGATGCATCGTGTTGCTGCAAAATCTGTGCTGCATTTTTGACAGATGAGCAAAAATCGAACTGCGTCACAGTCAGCCAGGAGTTGTTAGATTTGATCAAATGTTCTTGAAAACCTTCTGAAATATGTCATCGCAGGTGGTTAAAGGTGGGGTGTACGGCCCCTTCAAACTTTTTTTTGTTTTTCTTTCACCATTTTCTTTTGTTCTGAAAGATGAAATGCACCATTAATGGTCACCAGTTTCAAACAATAGAAAATTCCTCACTGGACTTGCGTGATATTCCACAAGATAAGATCCAGGACTGATTCCAGAAATTGAAAACAGTTAGGAGCAGTGTATAAAAAGAAGAGGGGAATACTTTAAAGTCTAATTAAGTTGTAAGCATATTAAGAAGAAAAAAAAAGTTTATTTTGGGACAGATTTCATATATACTCATAATCATTCATATCTTTTTATCAAAAAAATGAGCCATCTAAACCTACTGAAAAGGCTTGACAAAAACAAAATTGGTTTCAGTGTCCACAGAATACAACACTCCAACAAGAACAGATTTATTCAAGCAGTATCATTTTATACAATGTCCTTTTTTAAATAAAGGGTAATAATGAATACATCATAATTCGTCATTAAAGCAGTTGGGAACTCAAGCCTTTGTTGTAAAAAAATGCATTGTGAAATCATTCAGCAGATCTCCTAAAGATTTGTAATTCCTTTTTCCCATTTGGAAGGAATATTTCCTATATATGGATTTTTGATTAGCCCAATGGTTTGTAATTACATCAAGAAGTCACAGCATAAAGGCTTTACCTTCTGGTGATCTACTACTTGGAATATAATTGTGCCTTATACAGTTAGGTCCATAAATATTTGGACAGAGACAACTTTTTTCTAATTTTGGTTCTGTACATTACCACAATGAATTTTAAATGAAACAACTCAGATGTAGTTGAAGTGCAGACTTTCAGTTTTAATTCAGTGGGCTGAACAAAAAGATTGCATAAAAATGTGAGGCAACTAAAGCATTTTTTTAACACAATCCCTTTATTTCAGGGGCTCAAAAGTAATTTGACAAATTAAATAACTGGAAATAAAATGTTCATTTCTAATACTGTACTTGGTTGAAATTCCTTTGCTGGCAATGCCAGCCTGAAGTCTTGAACTCATGGACATCACCAGATGCTGGGTTTCCTCCTTTTTAATGCTCTGCCAGGCCTTTACTGCAGCGGCTTTCATTTGCTGTTTGTTTGTGGGCCTTTCTGTCCGAAGTTTAGTCTTCAACAAGTGAAATTCCTGCTCAATTGGGTTAAGATCAGGTGACTGACTTGGCCATTCAAGAATTTTCCACTTCTTTGCTTTAATAAACTCCTGGTTTGCTTTGGCTGTATGTTTTGGGTCATTGTCCATCTGTATCATGAAACGCCGCCCAATCAATTTGACTGCATTTAGCTGGATTTGAGCAGACAGTATGTCTCTGAACACCTCAGAATTCATTCGGCTGCTTCTGTCCTGTGTCACATCATCAATAAACACTAGTGTCCCAGTGCCACTGGCAGCCATGCACACCCAAGCCATCACACTGTCTGACTCCACCGTGTTTTACAGATGATGTGGTATGCTTTGGATAATGAGCTGTTTCACACCTTCTCCATACTTTTTTCTTGCCATTGTCATTCTGGTAGAGGTTGATCTTGGTTTCATCTGTCCAAAGAATGTTTTTCCAGAACTGTACTGGCTTTTTTAGATGTTCTTTAGCAAAGTCCAATCTAGCCTTTCTATTCCTGAGGCCTGTGAGTGTCTTGCACCGTGCAGTGCACCCTCTGTATTTACTTTCATGCAGTCTTCTCTTTATGGTAGACTTGGATATCGATACGCGACCCCCTGCAGAGTGTTGTTCACTTGTTGGCTGTTGTGAAGGGGTTTCTCTTCACCATGGAAATGATTCTGCAATCATCCACCACTGTTTTCTTCTGTGGATGTCCAGGTCTTTTTGCGTTGCTGAGTTCACCAGTGCTTGCTTTCTTTCTCAGGATGTACCAAACTGTAGATTTTGCCACTCGTAATATTGTAGCAATTTCTCAGATGGGTTTTTTCTGTTTTCGCAGCTTAAGGATGGCTTCTTTCACCTGCATGGAGAGCTCCTTTGACCGCATGTTGTCTGTTCGCAGCGAAATCTTCCACATGCAAGCACCACACCTCAAATCAACTCCAGGCCTTTTATCTGCTTCATTGATAAGACATAACGACTGACTTGAACACACCTGCCCATGAAATAGCCTTTGAGTCAATTGTCCAATTACTTTTGAGACCCTGAAATGAAGGGATTGTGTTAAAGAAATGCTTTAGTTGCCTCACATTTTTATGCAATCGTTTTGTTCAACCCACTGAATTAAAACTGAAAGTCTACACTTCAACTGCATGTGTTGTTTCATTTAAAATTCATTGTGCTAATGTACAGAACCAAAATTAGAAAAAAGTTGTCTGTCCAAATATTTATGGACCTAACTGTACTTCGAATTAATTGGAAGTCTGGTGATGGGGTCAAAAATTCGCCATCGAGATAAGCACATATTCTGATTCTACAATGCTGAGAAAAGTTGATTTTTATGTCTTAAAATTACAACTGTCGTCAGATAATTACTCATGTTTTTTACTCTGGATGACTACAGTAAAAGAAAGCTAGGAATTTCAAAGGTCATTGCTGACCTTGGATGTAGTTCATGGTCAGGACTTAAAAGATGGCCAGGCCAAACCTGACTGAAGAGGAAAAAGGACTGAAGAATAGGAGATTGACTGGCAGGAGCTACAGAGGCGAGATAGAGAGAGTGGGACGGGAGGTGACATAGAAGAGTTTATTACGGCTACTTTAACTGACACCTCTGCTATGAAGGCATTGACCTTATATTAGGAAGGCCCACAGGGGCATTATGGTTTACTGTTTTTCTTTATTTATATTGAATATTGCCATTTTCCCCCACTTTTATTTTTCTGCTCTGCCCTGGGTATGACTTTAATCTATATCCAGCCCTGCATGTAGGCCCTCAATGGAAAACCTGGGGATTGGTGGAAGAATTGGCACTCCAGCCACCATAAAAAAAACCTCACACTGGTTCCATTCCATCTGAACTTGTGTGGTGCTGAGGTGTCACCCATTGCATGGCTGCACTCGGGCCCTAATCTGGGATCCTAAGTTGTTTTGTCATGTGGTGGGAGCGGAAATGCGCTGTATCAATGCCTGCTCCTAACCTCTCCTCTCCTCTCTCGTTATTTTTGTCAGGAACTCCCTCCCAATAGATTTTGCCCCACCCAGTAATACTTGGGTTTAATAATGGCTCAAGAGTGCCCTCTATAACCTACAAGATCCTTACTATAGTAATAAACAAAAAATAAGTGTATGCAATTTTAGACATTTTATTAAAGTCTACACAATAAAGCACATAAAAAGGGAAAATAAGATCACAATAGGACATTACACAATAAAACACACTATAAGGGGAGATTGGCAATTGTACTGGTGTGTGGGGATAAAATTCATTATCAAGAAATAACACGACAAAGGATCAAGCGCTGGTGACCCGCTACTACTATTAACAGACTTGGATTCATTTGGGGTTGCTTCATTAAGTATGAAGTGCTGTCATATTGACCGGAATAAATTTAACACATTTAGGGGTTGTGTTAAAAAATGTAATCACAGAAATTTTTAAATGTTAATTGCTTACAGTAACAACACTTAATCAGAAGCTTTAAATAGAACCCAATAGTGACTAATGATGTACGATGGCAAATGGTGTGAAAAATGTCCATTGTACAATCTCGTTACTCATGTCATCCAGTCATATGCTCAAAATCTTCAAAACACATGCTTTTTTATTTAATCGTCGTTAAATAGTTACATCAAGAGTTATTAGCCAACATCATAAACAGGAAACCTAAAACTTCATCAGGAGGACTTTTTAAATTGAAAACTTGCCTCTCACTCTCATTTGTTGGTCAAAAATCTTGTCTTCAATTGAAAACGGCAATCCAATGAAGCTTTAGTTTCCTGTTTATAATGTATGCTGTTTATTTAACACTATTTCAGCAAAAAATATGGTAGCATGTTTTGAGTATATGACTGGATAACTGACATGTGGATTATGGGACAAAAGTAATGTGAGACTTCTTTTTCTTTTTTCCATGGATGTTTTTCACATTGTCTGCCATTGTACAGCACTGCCACTACTTACTTGTAATATATCATACAAATTCTCTCTCCATTTTGCATCAAAGTATGTAGTTACATTTTGTTCTTGGCCACCACTATAAACTACATGGGGTAAGTAACAGAAAAATATATATCACTTTCAGGTAGTGAATTCCTTTAAATAGGAATTAAAAACCACAACCATAACCTCTGTGCATGACATAGATTATAAACATTAAAATCACAGGGACTACTTTATTAACCATTGCTGCTTTCAAGCAAATAATTGCCTACTGTGGCCACCAGAGGGCACTCCAGCTCCCCAAACACCCAACACAAGCAGGGACGGACACAAGTTGAAAGCAAAAAGAGTCTTTTATTGTGGGAAACACTTTGAATCAAGCGTTTCCCACCACTGCCACAAGTACAATAAGCACAGCAGCACAGAATAACTCTTTTCTCCCTACCTTCTCTTGGTCACTCGTCCACTGCCTCCTCCACTCCTTCAACCGGACTCTGGCTCATCCATCTGAGGCAGGCAACTCCATTTAACTTCCACACAGGAGTACACACAGGTGAGATGGAAACCCCATAAAATAGCTCATCCCCACCCTTTAAACACACAGCACCCCCTGGCAGCATCCATGGAACCCAAAAGGGATAAGTCAAGGAACTCCCTCTCCCATGATGCACTGCTGCAACTGAGAGATGGCTGTCATCTACTGTTTCAGAGGAGATAATGCCCTGTGCATGCTCTCTCCTGAACCTTCCATCTCATGGGCATCCCAGGTGGGTTAGGCTGCTGGCCGTCCGTTACACTATATAAATAGCACATAGTCCTTCTGATAGCTACAACTAGTTTATGAAATTAACTACCAATTGATCAATACGGATCATTTTACCCAAATAAAGCTAAAATACTTACTCAGAGCTAAATCCTTAAACTCTGGCAAACTTGATGAGGCACACAGTTGGTAAAATATATGGTAGTTTCTCTCATCTTCTGCCTGTAACAAAAGGAAATGTTAAATTGTCCGATTACTTAAATACTGTACTCATATAGTGCCTTACAGGGTCATAAAGAATTTCAGTAAGCAATAAAAAAAAATTTTTCACAAAGAAAAAGCAAACATCGCATTCAATACTGTATGAAAAACATAGGACTACATATAATTGGCAGAAAAAAAGGTCATTACCTTAATAATTAAGCAGACAGAATGGAAAAAAAAAGCCAGACCATTTATTAAAGCTGAGAATGTTGATGTCTAAATGCAGTACAGAAGACATGAGCTTTTGGTGTATGGTAGTATGTATTACAAATCATGTGAGAGAGCTTACTGAAAATCACAAATATATGGCTCTTGCATTGTGCGCATTTTCCAAATGTGTTCAATAACTACATGCACGCACATTGTTTCTTTCAGAATTTAAATTTTACAGCACAGTAATAGAACAATATACATTTTGGCTTGATTGATTGGATTATTTGCCCTGTGAGTCTGTACGCTTGTGGGTTGTTTTTTTTTCTTTTTAAACACGTCTCTGCTGTTGTATGCATGCTGATGCAGCCTGGGAATGCTAATGAAACATGGCTCCAGGAGGTGAACACTGCATTTTGATAAACGTTCTTCCACTGAATATAGAAAAACAAGATTAGTTTTCATAAGGCACAGGAAATTTTAAATTTGAAATTCTTCTTGTGTCATTCATTTTTTCTATGGCCTGCCTTTTTATCATTTGACAGCATTCATAATCTAAAATTCATAATCTACAAACTGGCATAGTTGACTAAGTTGGGGGCCAATCAAAACTCTTCGGAGAAATGATGAGGAACTCTAAATGTCTCAAAGTATTTTCTTCTCTTTCAACAGAATACTGGACATTTCAAAAGTAGAACACACCCCAAAATTTAATGACTTTTGTGTTGGGCAGCTCACTTCTGGTCACCGAAAAAGGAGGAACTCACTACAAGAGCCAAGAGCAATATGGCTACAGAGGGTCTTTAACTTTAAAGAATAGAGTAGAAACAAATCATACTTAATGCTGAAGAGGACTGAATTGCACATAAAAGTACTTGGTAATTTTAAAGTAAAGTAGCACTAAGATACTTTTCCTTCAAAGATAGTCATCTATGCCCTCTTGTACTTGTTGAACCTCGTCACACACGTTGCACATAGGAGGCAGCTGACAGGCTTGACTAAATGTCATTACGCCGGATCAAGGGTTGGCAGTACACATTAACACTTCTTTTTATACAGATCCTCAGAAGGAAAACCAACCTAACCCCACTTCCAGTTCCCTCTGCAGGCTCCACTTCCAACCCCACGCATAACGTCACTTCAGGGTGCAGACCAACCAATACGTCTCTTTCCTTCCTCTCCCCTATAAAGCCTTCATGCCGTCTCTATTGCTTTCATTTTAGAGTTGGACTCGGCCTATGAGGACTTTTCAGATTTTTGTAATTTTGGCCTTACGCTCATGATTTTCTCAAGTATACGGGATTGATCCCTAAACCTTCTCTTGCCTCTATTCATGTCTCATTGCAACCTTTGCCATCTTTTTAATAAATGTATTTTCATAACTTAGTGCTGTGAAGCTGCCTTATTTGAAACATTGCTACTTATTTTTTTGTTTTGTTGGTTGGTTTGCAAGGCTGTTGCCGTTTATAAAGACACTGTCGATAGCAGGAGGAGTGCATTCACACATCATGGCATGTAATGTTAAATGCTATTGTGATACTCAGTTCATTACCTGTGTTTGAATAAACAAAAAAACTACCATTGCTTTGTACTGTGCTTGTTTAGTACGATTTTGTAGTTTCGATTCTCTTACATGTCCTTTTGACTACAAGTTTGCTTAATTTTTTCAGCTAAGTCTTCTGATCACTCTGCACTACAGGTTTTACTACCATTTTGTTTCTTGACCTGCCTTTATTTCCTGGCCCTGTATAGTTTCCTCTTTTGCTTAGTTTGGCTGAGCTATAACAAATAGTTAGAGACAATTTACTGAAAGAGTTTGTGTCTCTGCTTACTTCAATATATAAAAGCTCTTTCCTATTACATTCTTCAAAGAGACGTCCCTCATCAATCAAAAGATACAAGAAACTAGCTCATAAGAATGAAATATCTATCTAAGCTATTCAAGTATTAAATCAGAACATATATTAGATTTAGATTAGGAAACAGATATTAGATTTCACACAAGCCAAAAATGAGCTGAATAAATACATCCCCAAGTTAAAGGCACTGAATGATGTCTTCATATTAAACAAGGCATTTCTACATCAACTTAAATTAAACTCCCTCTTATTTCATGACAGGTGTTAATATGTACAGAGCAGCAGCCGTAGCCAATGTTTTCTAGGAAGGTCAAGGGTGATTACCATTTCCAAAAAGATCTACGAAAAATAAGCAAATTGGTGTGATATTATTCCTTTAGTACCTATATATATATATAAACTTCTCAAAAAAATTAAAGGAACACTTTGAAAACACATCAGATCTCAATGGGAAAAAGAAATCCTCCTGGATATCTATACTGATATAGACTGGGTAATGTGTTAGCTGTGGTGCCATAGAAGAAATATTACAGATGAAGCCAGTCAGCCCATTATCTCCTCCATTGCTTTTCAATTTGTGTTTATGAGAGCTCCACTTTGTTTTCAATCCGTATTTCAACTCTTTTTTTTTTTTCCCTCCCACACTATTATACCATAAGATTATTCCTGCTTCTCATTTATTATAAGACCCAATCAAGAGTGAATACGCAATGTCAAACTTGGTGCTACCTGCTGTGCCTTTGCTGGCTAAAGACACAAATTTTATTAATAACACAGAAAATAGCATTACATGTTTATGCAATACAATCAGTTTTCTGTCATTTATTCAGGTGATTGGAAATCACACCAATGCTGAAATTAAAACACTTAACCAACAAAAAGTAACTATGACAAGATTTATTCTGTAACACAGATGTTTTAAAATAATTCGCTTTATGACTTCTGTTGGATAGGAATGACGTCCTAGATTTTCTATGGACAAACTACCGCTATTCTGCAGCAATTGAGCTGAACTAAAATAAAATCAATTACAATTCCTGGTATCCTGCTGATGGACAGAATAATTGTCCCATTTGCTACTTTGGAATGAACTCTTCAACAAGAACAAGGGGCACGGTTTTTTTTTTCCACTTAAGACGTAGAATAAATTAGTCAGTAGGACTTTAGGGTGCTTTAAAACTTTGGTTTTGGAAAAATAAAATAAATAGGATTAACAAATAAGTTGGGCTGAATGGCCTGTTCTTGTTAGAACTGTCCTAATGGTCTTGTTATGATTTGGAGATTCCTTCAAGACAACCTAGGTGTGAGGCCTCAGGGGACAGGCCAGAACCCTACTTGGAGGCTCACCTCACTTTAGCTAGGCCCCTAAAGTAAGGCTAACTGCTGGCTTCACCTGGATCATGTCCATGTCCATTACCAAGAAACCAGTAAAATAACTATAAATGTCCCAAAAGATATAAACAGTAGCCCTAGAAGCGGAGGGATAACCTTATAAACCTGCAGGTTGTATCAAAGGGCAGGTAAAGAATTTATTTTCTAAAAAAATAAAAAATGTAAAGAAAAGCTCAAATTAGAAAAAAGCTGCACAATGCCTAAAAGGCAATCCTAACGAGTTCCAAAATGATATTCAAAATCAGAATCCTTAACATAAAGTATGAAATAATCAGAAATTGGGTAAATCCAAACAGAAATACAATGCTTACAGAACTTTATCAAAACTGAATGATTCCCAACTCCTGAGCCTTCTCAGCCAATTTAAATGCCATGAGAGAGGGCTCAAGAGTCAGGGTGGTACCGACTCCAGGGGGCTCCACCCATAAAGAACAACAAACATAACTACTTTAAAAGTGACAGTACATGATTCAAAACTCACATACGAGTTTAACAAAAATATTATACACATGAAAGATAATACATTAAATACTTCAACAAACACAATAATAAAAAATAAAATATACATAATATTTAACAGATATATAACAGTTCTAATTTATCAGTTCAGTGTTAAAAAACTGACATCAAGAAAAAAAAAAGAGTAGCACTCCATGTAGGCAATACAATGAAAACAAAAATTCCCAAAGATGTTGTATGGCTCACCTCTCATTTGTCACTGTAAAGTAGTGAGTTACTGCATTTTAGATAAAGGTTGGGAGCAAGTGCTGATAGCACATTGCCACACACACCACCCTACGAACCACCTGGATTGGGTCCCCCCAAGTGCAGCGGGTGACACCTCAGCACCACACTGGAACAGTGGAAGGTTTTTTATGGTGGCCGGATGTGCCATTCCTGGCCCCAGCAAAGTGATATGCTAAAAACATTCATGCAGTGCTTGAAGTGGGCCAGTACTCACTTCTGTGACTTGTTGTTTAAAGTACAGGGAGTATTTCCATGTTAGACGCCACCCAGTACATGCCGGCAATTCTCACATCCCCTTGATACAATAATTCTCTTTTAGGAGGAGGATATCTCCTAGAAATTTTGTCTGAGTTTTCAAGCATAGTATCTGTCTGTCTGGAAATGTTTTAGCTGAAGAAGCCAAAACACATGAAATTCAGCCTCTTCTTCCTTTCCACTTCTACCACTGCATATACTGTACAATATGTATGCATGCTGCTCCCCAGTATAAATCTCTGGAGTAGCTTGAATCCCCTGAAGTTCTGACAGCCCCTCGTGCAAACATTCATCCTGTCCTAGGTTTTAAAGTTTCTTTTTAAAAAAATGTTTGATCAAATTTATACTGAAAAATTCCAAATTCATCTTAAAGACAAATAAAAATCAATTATCATGTAGTAAGGCAATAACTTAATCCCTAGCACCTACCCCCATGAATATCTCAAAACTTTAAATTAAAGGCCACTTCACAAAGTTTTGTTTTTTTTAAGAAAAGGGACTATTGTTACACAAAAGGAGTGTCAGCTCTCATAAATGTTTTACTTTTACTTAACTTTAGCCAAAACAAACTCCTTTCCTTCCTTTTCCATTTATATCCTCTAATTACATTTCAGGCCACAACCAAATGCATCATATACTCTATTCAAGGTATATAAAAATAATCCTTTGTTACATAAAATTGCCCATGACTGATTGCAAAGCTTTACTGACAATGCAGAATACAAAAGAAGAATGGCTAAATGACTCAAAAGCAATTACCATTATGCTTTCATTGTATCTCTTTGGAAACAGCAATCATGCTATTGCCTGCTAACACTGCAAAACACTGACAAAAACACTTTGTTGCTTTTTTCATTATTTGTCCAGCATATTAAAAAGCATTCAATATTGTGAAATAAGACACTGACCTGAAAGACCACTCTTGACTTCTCCAGCAGGTATGTTCTCATGTTGGCACCAATGATGTGATATCGTCTGTCAAACCCAATCTGAATATATTTACCAAAGCGACTGCTGTTGTCATTTCTTGTTGTTTTGGCATTTCCAATTGCCTTGTCAAAAAAAAGAAGTAAAAAACAGATACATGTTTTCAGTTGTATGATTTATTAGCTTGGCATATTATTTATTACCTATTGTTACTTAACTAAAAATACAGGAGTTTTCCTGTTTTCAAATACTGTCTATAAAAATTGCTTTCTTATAACTACTCTCTGAGGATTTTTGTTTGGCTTCATATTACATGCTTGGCTACTTTCATATTGAAACATTTTAATGGATGAGATTAGGCTGCGTCAGCGTACATTTGTAAAGTAAAAATGGGTGAGTAGTTGTTTCCATGATAAGAAGGTTAAAAGACAGAACATTTTCACTAAATAGCCTTCATCAGATGTTTAACTGAAAAGGAATGAGCAGGTAACATACATCGGAGGGAACAAATCCAAGGAAATGAAAGGAGAAAATGGGAGAGTAGGTGAGAAAAAGTTGCCATTAGAGAAGATGAATTTAAAAAGCTGTCACTTTTTGAGACCTGAAAAAAATATGTGATTCCTGGCCAAAAACAAGCTTAGCTTCTTCTGTTTTTTCTTTGAAAAATATCTCTAAAGCCCGGGGAAACAACACAAACCGAGAAATCACAGGATGCAAAGTGTTCTTATAATAAGATTTGTAAGGTTTATAATTTTAATGGTTGAAACAGTCTTCTACCTGTCTCTCTGTGTTTTCTATGTAGATGGCTGGACACTTCCTTCAAGAAATGCTGCAGATAAGATTTTTAGGCTGGCAAGAGGCCTGTTGTTGAATATTGTATTCATGAGAGGTATTGTTGGTGACATATTCGGAAGAGAAACAGTTAGTTCTGTTACAGCTCAAAGTACCTGGTGAGGTGTGTGGCTCTCCATTGTGAAGTGAGCTACAGATGAGACACTTTCATAGGTTAGGTGGTCAAAAGTGGGAGATCATGGTAGGGTTAGGGAAAAAAGGCTCCTGTGGAAGGATTAGTCTGCAAAATGAAGAAATTTTGTTTAATGACCTGTCGGAGAGATAGAGTGTTAGAGTGGAACAGGAGGATCAGGGACTTGCAGGTTATTGGGGTTCCTCTTAGAGTAGATGTTATGAGGATTACTCCTGACCTGATTAAGAGCCCTGTCCACAACATGAAAAGGATATCTTCTATGATGAAGAAGCACTTCATTCTGACTACTTCATTTGAGAAGTTAGCTTAATTGCTGCAGGGGCAACAGAGTTGAAAGAACTACGAATGTGGTAGGGAGTTTTTAGTATGCCACGAACGGAAGGAGTTGTAGAAACGGTAACTGTATTAGCCAGTTGACTTGTAATAGACAGAAGTTTGAGGTCCTAAAGAGAGCTGATAGAAAGACTGGCATGATAGAGTTGTAGTTGAAAAGTTGAATATGCAAGATAAATGGATACTACAACATCCAACCAGAAAACCTTGGGACGGTATTTGTAGAAAAATCATTAATTAATTCCTATAGCTGGCTTCCGGAGAAAAAAGCAGCACCACAACAATCCTTGAAATATCTTTTGTACAGGTTCGGTATAAAGCCTAGGTAGAAAGAAAAGAAACACTCTTCCATCCAGAAGATAAAGATATAGGCATAGCTTGGGCCTACTCTTGTACAAAAGCAACTCCACTCAGCTGGTGAAAAAGGCGGTTATCATTAGAGAATTACTTAGGGGAATTAGAGAAAGCACTTAGGGTAAGAAACAGTTCTGATTAGGGGGTTTGTAAGAAGATCCTGGACTGGAGGTTATGTCAATGGAAAAGATTAAATAGTCAGGACCGTGAAACCTAAAGCCATCAAACAACTAGACAGCATGGTTAGTATCTTTGTTTATGAAGGGAGACCTTTAACCAGTGATCTCAAAAGACTGTTGAGGAAAGCTGAAATAGGAGTAGCGGGACAGTTGTAGGGCGGCACAGTGGCGCAGTGGGTAGCACTGCTGCCTTGCAGTTAGGAGACCCGGGTTCGCTTCCCGGGTCCTCCTTGTGTGGAGTTTGCATGTTCTCCCCGTGTCTGCGTGGGTTTCCTCAGGGTACTCCTGTTTTCTCCCACAGTCCAAAGAAATGCAGGTTAGGTGCATTGTCGATACTAGTGTGTACTTGGTGTGTGTGTGTGTGTGTGTGTGTGTGTATGCCCTGCAGTGGGCTGGCGCCCTGCCCAGGGTTTGTTTCCTGCCTTGTGCCCTGTGTTGGCTGGGATTGGCTCCAGCAGACCCCCGTGACCCTGTAGTTAGGATATAATGGGTTGGATAATGGATGGATGGATGGAACAGTTGTATTCAGAAATAACAAGGTGCCCAGGATAATCTGGTGTGTGCACTGCAAAAAATGCAGTATAGTAAAACCTCAATTGTCCATCAGGGATCGGGAGTGAGATCATGATAACAGAACAGCTACTTTAAAAATTATATACAGCAGATTACTTTAGCGAATAGTCGTATTTATTTACAAAACTAAACTATATTAACAAAATCTAGTATTAACAAAATGAATGAACTCATATAATATTGTAACGACCTGCGTAATAAGCAAATAGAACTCAGAGGTACTGGGGTTTTCTATGTTTTACTTTTCTATGTCCTGTCTTATACTTCGTTATCTGAGTTACTGAGCACACCTCCAAAACAATTAATGAAAGTTTTCCCTACCAATCAGATTATCTCCTGCCACTTACAGTATGTACTTTTTCCTCTATACCGCCAACACTCCTGCTTATCGTCTCCTGACTTCCTATCTAAAACTTCCTTTCATGGCACCTTCCTTTTCTCCTGAGTGGCATGTCTGCCCCTTAAAGAAGAGAAGCCGTTCACTCAGTCCCATCACTTACGGCATTCATTTTACCCTTTCTGCTCCCGCACAGCACATTACAAGCTGCCTGCACGTCACAACATATTAACAAAACATAATATAACAAAATTTAAAAAGAAAATTACAATACAGAAGAGCATTAACAGAATAACATTACCATCAGAGGTTACCATTTTCTACACCTTTTCAATTTTGTCAGCATTACACTTTATATCGTTCATTGTTGAAGCAATACTTGAAGCACTTTTCCCGTTTCGTAAACTGTTAAAAATTTCATTTTTTTGTGACAATTCCAACACCACGCATATGTTTATTGCCAATAACAATGTATAAAAGATTCATTATAACAAAAGAGAAAAGCTAGGAAACAATATTAATAAATGTACATAACTGACACTGTGATTTCAAAATGCAGCATGAGACTGTGGTGCTGGGGAAGAACGGGAAAGAACACAGCGCACTAGCACAAGGGAGAGTGGCTCTAATGTGCAAAGCTCGCAGCGTACCACACAGCAGTAGCAGTACAGTAATAGGTAGTCACTCCTGATGGTTAATCAAGTGACAATGATGATAATCAAGGTTTAACTGTAAATACTTTTCACCTGCTCAGATTTCATTTTTTGCAGTGTGGATTCTGAGATTTTAGTGGTTTTCCAACAATGTGGGGGTTAGCATTGGGAGGCAATTCCTTTCTGCTGATGAGAAGAGAAATGGCAGAAGCCATGCTGCACTTTCTGTTTATCGATGATTGGCATACAGTATGTTCCAAAGTAATTTTTGTTGACCAAAGTAAAAAGTAAAATCAGGCTGTTGGATCATTCCAAAAATGCCATTGGCCTATATCCTCAGACTTTAGTTGGTAGAGACTCAATTAAATACATTTTCTTGAAGAAAATGTAAACAAAGTTAAGGAGATTAGTCAGTCTCACAGACTCTTCAGCATGACGGCGGTAGCATGGAATTCAATATATAGTGCAAATAATAGCAAGTCATCAGTTTAAATAAAATCAAAATTTTGTTTTCACTTAAAAAATAATCCCCATCTGTTTTTCTTATATATTGTACAACTGGAAAGCAATCTTATCAAAACCATATGTACATTTCCTGTACTCCTCCTGCAGAGCAATAAAATATGACTATTCCATCTAGGGCCCCGAGGGACCACATGAATAATTTACCATCAATTCAAGTCTACAGCACTGGTGTTGTAGGCAGCAGATCAGGATCAAAACAATCAGAAACAAAATGTGAGAATGGCCACTCACTTCGTCTATAAATCTTGATCTGTCATGTCATGTGAAACTTCACCGAGTAATTCCAGTTTCCATGTTCTAGTTACATGATTAAAATGTAACTTCATATTAGTTTTAAAATATAAACCAAATATTTTAAATATACTAACTAATCATGACTATATAACACTTTGTCCTTCTTTTACTTCTGGGGATGCTTTATTTTAGCGACACTGAATTATTAAATATAATTTGTTTCAGCCATGCCCAATGTAATGCCTGCTTCCAGACTCTGATTTCATAACAGCACAGTAGTGACACAAACTGTTACTGTATAAAGGGAGGCATGGAAAAAACACTGGGCATGCTCAATAATTTCTGTTGATTTTTATTTTTTCTTACCAAAATTCACTCAGTGATGCCAGGATAAGCCCTAGCTGCCTGGTGTAATGAAAAAAAAAATAAATTACAAAAACAGAACGAATGATTTAAATGCAATTTACCACTTTGCCTAGTTTATCTTAGACATGGGTAATTGTCTGAGTATTATGTGAAGCTCTAATGCATCACAAGCTAATTCCTTGTTTTAAACACAGATTTAAAATGTCACCAGGTATTATACATTTATTATTCATCCATCCATCCATTTCTAAACCCACTTATCTTGAGCAGGGAGGCAGGGAAGCTGGAGCCTATCCCAGAAAGCAGAAGTTAAAAAAGGCGTTGCAGCATTGATTAATTCAACTCTGTGAGTGTTTCACTCAGCTACTTTTTATGTCCTACCTTCATAATTAGACTGGCTGCCAAAACCTTCTTTTCAACATTGGCCTCACTTTCAAGTTGCATTGCGTTTGTCTTGTTACAGACTCAAGGCCTATAGTTTTTGGTCCAATTTGATTCAGTACATATCCCCATATCCTGACTTATGTCACAGATAATTGCTGTAGGAATTGTTAAATGTAACCAGAAATCTTGTAGTCTACTTCATTTATTCATGGGACCAGGCCTATTGATTTGCAAATTTTTTGCTTGAGTAGTTATTGAGATACAGCAACCCAGCCACAGGGGATGCACAAACAAGTGTGTTTCTTCATGCCGGTCCCACGCCCAGATAAATGCCAAGAAAGAGCACCACAGATGCGTTGTTTGCTTTGATGATGTTGATGGAGAAGCATAGAGAAGGCCAGAAGGAGTTGCATTGCGACTTTGTGGACCTGGAGAAAGCATATGGCAGGGAGCCTCAAGAGGAGCTGTGGTAGTATATGAGGACATTGAGAGTGGCAGAGAAGTACATAAGAGTTGTACAGGATATGTACGAGGGAAGTGTGACAGTGGTGAGGTCTGCCGTAGGATTGGCGAATGCATTCAAGATGGAGGTGGGATTACATCAGGGATCGGCTCTGAGCCCTTTCTTATTTGCAATGGTGATGGACAGGTTGACAGACGAGATTAGACCGGAGTCCCCGTGGACTATGATGTTTGCTGATGGCATTGTGATCTGTAGCAATAGTAGGGAGCAGGTTGAGGAGACCATGGAGAGGTGTAGATCTGCTCTGGAGAGGAGAGGATGAAGGTCAGTAGGAACAAGACAGAATACATGTGTGTAAATGAGAGGGAGGTCAGTGGAATGGTGAGGATGTAGGGAATAGAGTTGGCGAAGCTGGATGAGTTTAAATACTTGGGATCAACAGTACAGAGTAATGGGGATTGTGGAAGAGAAGTGAAAAAGAGAGTGCAGGCAGGGTGGAATGGGTGGAGAAGAGTGTCAGGAATAATTTGTGACAGACGGGGATCAGCAAGAGTGAAAGAGAAGGTCTGCAGGATGGTAGTGAGACCAGCTATGTTATATGAGTTGGAGACGGTGGCACTGACCAGAAAGCAGGAGACAGAGCTCGAGGTAGCAGAGTTAAAGATGCTAAGAATTACATTGGGTGTGAAGAGGATAGATAGGATTAGAAACAAGTACATTAGAGGGTCAGTTCATGTTGGACAGTTGCGATATAAATAATAAATTGGGAGAAGAATGTTTAGGATAGAGCTGCCAGGAAAAAGGAAAAGAGGAAGGCCTAAGAGGAGGTTTATGGATGTGGTGAGAGAGGACATGCAGGAAGGGTGCCAGTCCATCATATTGCTGTGAAAGTGTGGAGCAGTCAAACAACAACAAGCATTTTACACAAGTAATTTTAAGAGCTCCATTTAGTTGTTGGCTGTTTGGGAGATGCGCACCTTATGAGATATTCAGTATTTGAAATCTCCTTACAAATGAGGGCAATCATTTTCAAATGTATTGGATGATTTAATCAGCCTTTATTTAATTCTGAACCATTAATAACTCAGTCACAATGCACTTTTAAAGGGAAGAGTATTACAATACAGCATCTGCTATCCAAAACTTATATATTTATCTGTTTATATAATTCAATGGCAGGCTGAAAGTTTAATTTTCTTCGTAGATCCTAGCTCATCAGAGCACTCGTTACTTGCCAGTGTGATAAGTAATATGAACTACATAAGGAAATTAAGAGCAATGTGCACAAATTAAAATGTTAAAACCTTTCAAATGCCATTCATCCTACTAAGAAGTGAAGACACCACATTTCAACTCATCTACTCTAGAGCACTCATCCTGTTGTAAGGAGTTACAAAAGGTGTTGTAGCATTTATTAATTTAGCTCTGTGAATGTTTCACTCAAGTCTTTTTTATGTCCTACCTCCATAATTGGACTGGATGCCAAAACCTTCTCTTCAACATTGGCCTCACTTTCTGACCCACCAACTGTAGCAAAATAGCGCATGGCATACTTAGCAGACACCGTCTTCCCAGCCCCAGACTCTCCACTCACGATGATGGACTGATTCTTTTCATCTCTGTGGTGAGAAAAAAACCAAAATGAAGAACTAAGAAACAAAAAATACATTACAAAAGCTAAATGATATAGACGCTAGGCAATGATGAATACCTATATAATATATTCAATGACGAATACCACATATTACTGTACATGCTTGGTACACCCGAGTCCTACTGCAAAAGTACTCCCAGAATGGTATTGATGAGAAATTTGGCAAGTTGCACCCAAACACACCTCCAACCTGACAAATAATGCTCACACTGTGAATTCAAGTTGGTATCCCCTTTATATCAACCTGAACATTTGACACTGTTTATCACTTACAACAGAAACAAAGTTATATTATCAGTTTCAATTAAGAATTAGTTTAAGAAGTGACTCTCATGCGGTGGGACACTGTGACCCTGTTGCTATAATAGGTACATTACAGTGCGCTCCTGTTGGTGATGGTTTGCAGTACAATATTGCCCCCTGTTGTCTTTCACTTCCATATATATGGAAGTTTAGTGGTGGGCTCAAAAGTACTTTATGTGGTTAAGATTCTGATTCTGTGATGTTCAAAATGTTAAGTAAAGTTGATTTTTAGTATGGGGTGTGTATGTGTGCGTCTTAAAATTGCAGTTTTCATCAGAAAATTATGCATTTTGCTGCATTGTGTAGAGCTACCAGATAAAAAAATACAGAATGGATGGTTTCTGAGATATTCGACTTGAATGCTAAAACCCAAAGTGTATACAATGATAATTTCTGAAAAGAAAACTACCAAACTTTTTCAGAAAAGGCTGCATTGCGTTTGCTTTGTTACAGGCTCCAGGCCTATTGTTTTTGGTCCAATTTGGTTCAGCACTTATCTCCATATCCAGATGTACAGTATGTCATTGATAACTGCTGTAGAAATTGTTACATCTAACAAGGACTTTTGTAGTCTACTCCATTTATTCATGGGGCCAGGCCTATTCTTCTACTTCTTTCAGCTGCTCCCTTTAGGGGTTACCACAGCAGATCATCTGTTTCCATATTTTGCTCTGTTACACCCATCACCTGCATGTCCTCTCTCACCACATCCATAAACCTTCTCTTAGGCCTTCCTCTTTTCCTCTTGCCTGGCAGCTCTATCCTTAAAATCCTTCTTCGAATATACCCAGCATCTCTCCTCTGCACATGTCCAAACCAACGCAATCTCACTTCTCTGACTTTGTCTCCAACCTGAGCCGACCCTATTGATCTGCATTTTTTTTGCACAAGTAGTTTTTGAGGTACATCATTTATTTAAATATTAGCCAAGGTACCTGTTAACCACCTTAGCATTAGATCCAAGTGAGCTGTAGAAACAGTGCTAAAAGCGTTAGTCCAGAATTTCACTTTGGCAACGGTATGGAGGCTTCTCCCGTAAGAACCAAGGTTCACACGAGCTGTAAATGTGCCAACAGCATTAGTGCCAAGTGTTACTTGGGCAACGGTATAGGCATGTCTTGCATAAGCATCAGGCCCAAGCGTTACCTGGACAACAGTGTAGACATGTCTTCTTCTAGTCGCATGAAGGCTTCTTGAAAGAAACGCCTCTTATCGGCAGTGATGACAAAGTGAATCTCTCTTCAGGCAATGAAATTTGAACAGTCAGTGAAACCAAAAGCGATTCTAAGAATCCGAAAGTGACACTTGAGTCACTCGCACATGTGCTGTTCATGTTATTATTTGTATCATTATACTTTCTACACGTGTTTTGCATGTTTTACATTAGAAAGAGTCGATTTAATAAAACGTCATTTTTCAAGCCAAAAAATGCAACGCTTTTTATGTGTTTTTCTGAGAAAAAAAATGTAACGCTAAGAAAGTTAATAAGTAAAAAATATTTGCTATCTCTTGCCCTACACGTTCTTCCAGTGCCTTTTCTCTCTATTCGAGTGTGTGTGAACGTCTCTTCACTGGCGCTCTCTCTCTCTCGAGCACATTCCCGTAAAGTCTGCCTCTCTGACTCTGTCATTGTTTTCAAGGCACCTTTCTCGCCTCCTGTCCCGTTTTGTACTTCTCATCTTTGAAGGGGACTCTCTCAGAGTACACACACTCACACAAATTTCTAAGTAAAGATAGTTGACAGCTTGTTTGTTATTAAGAATAACTTCATTGTAAATTACTGTAATACTCCACTAAGGCTGGATGAAATGAAATGTAAAAAAGCCTTTTTGGATTGTTGATAAAGGGCTTGAACTACAAACTTGTATGAATATTGTAAAACAGCCTGGGTACAACCACGAATTTAACATGTGGAAATGCCAGTATTTTTCCAGCACCTTTTTACTTCAGAAAACTGATAGCAAGTCATACACTCCAATCACAATGGAAAGTCATACAAGACCAATGAATTGGAGTTGGAGACTTCCTGAACTTCAGGTCCTTTGCACGACGAGTGGCAGCGTGGCCATGCAACACAGCTGACTTGCTGAGATGAGTCCAGCTGCAGACCTCCGGACTTCCATGATTCAGTAGCTCTGCTGGCCAGTCAATTATACTGGAGGGTTTTGCCACTTGGTTTACTTGAGTCAGATAACCCTTCCCCAACCCTAGTCTTAACCATTGTGCAATGAGATATTATCATTGACATACAGTATAATATAAAGCAACAATATCCTTGATGGAGTTGCGCTCTGGAGGACCGCAGATAGTGTCTACTGGATGTGGACATCTGGTGGTAGTGAGGCACATCGCACAGGTCAACTGATCAGCACGACAAAGGTGTCAGAGCCCTTGGCAGAATGACCAGCGATGCTTTGTTTCATGAGAAGTGAATGAATATCCTTCTCTTGGGGACTGGAGGTCTGAGCATTTCCCAGTGCAATAGAACTGTTACTAGGTGAAACACTGGAATATTTATGGAAACTGTAATAATTCAATTCTTCCATCAAATAATGTATTTCTTCAACATACTTAATCAAATTTCAGGATTACAGGGCCTATACAAGCAGAACTGGGTATTAAGCAGGACCAAGTCCTCAATATGCCACCAATCCACACTTACTCTCACACTCAGTTATACCAGTGTATATCAATAAAATCACTAATTCTGTTCCAAATACTGTGCTGTTCCAAAACTCACCAATTCTCAAATAAAATATACAACCTTTAAGAAGAATCCAGATGAGGTACTGTTCCAGCTCAGCTATCAGTTAAACAAACAGGTTTGATGGACTGAATGGTCTCCTCTCATTTGTCACATTTCTTATGTTGTTATGGTACTAATTGGAATAACACAATTCATTCATATAAGTATTCATTTCCCCAGTGGCTGACCCTCTGTAGGTAGTGCAGAAAGAAATTATACAAATGATATATAGCATTCAAACTAGTTTATTGAACTGGCAGTCCAACAAAAAGCATTGTGCAATAAAACATGCTGTACTAGAGGGATCAATAAGCTGAGCACATATAACGGGCAGGACTGCAGGACCACACATTACACAGACGGCAAGCCATTATTCAAATAATTCAGAACAATCTATTACTTTACCAGCATATACTGTAACCTTGGGTTAAATATTTTGACAGTTTTTCTGTGCAGGTATTAAACTCCAATAGGTCAGAGTTTTCTGCACGTGACCTGCTTATGATGATCTTAAGGCTTTTTAAACTTTGTGAAAATGTGAGTGACCAGCAGGGAAGGTCTATGAAATTGTAAGGTAGACCGTTCTGTCAATCGGTGTGATTAGTGAGTACAATGAGGCTGAAACGGGGTTTGGAGGGCTGTTTATTAGCAGGATTTTTTTTTTATGTTATTAGCATATCTTTTTTCTAATCTGTATATAGCAAACACAAAGTAAGGGCTCATTAAGAACTATACAAGCATCAGATGTATTTATCTCAAACAGCACTCTGAAACAACATATTACTATTAGGGCCATTCTGCCAAGATGCTGATGCTGAAATCCTGTTATGCCTTCTCTTAGCAAGAACGTTTCTACAATGTCAACACTGAATATTAAATGCCACTAAACAGGTATCCTTGAACAGACATTAAAAAACAATGAGGAATACTTTATGCCTACTTCAGACAAGGAGCTAAAGCTATAAAGCAATAGTAGGTACATTAATACAAAAGTCATTACACGCATGCCCTTGTGGTGCATCAACAACATGTATTTATATAGTGTAGAACCAAGTTCTTTACACGTAGTAAAAGAAAAATGAAAGTTGTAAGAAAGTAAAATGGCAGGACTCTTTAATTTTTAAGTCTCTCATGGTTAAAAGAGTAAAAGTCGATGGTCGATCTGATAATATATGCTATGGTTAGATGGCAAGAGAGGAGAAAAAGAATAAAAATTTCAACTGACAAAGCTGATTAAGAAGAGCTTCTAGTGGTCTGAATGCCAAAAGACCAGCCAGTCCTGTTCTAGGTAGTCTACAATACTTAATTTGATTAATCAATTCAATAATAAAAAAAGCATAGAATATAGCATGGCTAAATTGTACGATACATGACACCATGACAGTCATGCAGTAATGGTGGCTGCACACTGGAAACAGCATGTAAACTTTAATTCATGAAAAGAACAGCCCCATTAGAGACTACAGCTCAAGTACTCATTCACCTCCAAAAATATACAGAATTTGTCTTTCATTTCATCCTTTAAACTCTGACAAGCCATCTAACAACCTGAAAATCTCTTAAAAGAAAGAGGCGACTTGATCTCTGCAACTTGCGAATGACAAGCCGTCTGAAAGGACGCAGTGTAGACTGATGTGTTTCTAAACACATTTTGTCCGGTGGAAGTGAACATGACGCACAGGTCAGTAAGTGTTTTTGTCTATATTTCAAATTTCTCCACTTTACCTCTCCAAGTTTAACTCTCTTCACACACACCTTGAGTATGTCCAGTGGCTTAATACATTAAAACCCCGAATTACAAGACACATATTCAAATGGGGCAGCCCGGTGGCGCAGTGGTAGCACTGCTGCCTCGCAGTTAGAAGACCCGGGTTCATGTTCTCCCCGTGTCTGCGCGTTTTTCCACCGGGTGCTCCAGTTTCCTCCCACAGTCCAAAGACATGCAGGTTAGGGGCATAGGCGATCCTAAATTGTCCCTAGTGTGTGCTTGGTGTGTGGGTGCCCTGCGGTGGGCTGGCGCCCTGCCCAGGGTTTGTTCCTGCCTTTTGCCCTGTGTTGGCTGGGATTGGCTCCAGCAGACCCCCGTGACCCTGTGTTAGGATATAGCGGGTTGGGCAATGACTGACTGACTGACATATTCAAATGGCAAGGAAAACAGAGAACACCTCATTGTGCTTCAAATGGTCAAGTAAATGAGCCATCTACTTCAGTAACCAGGTGTACAGTGACAGTCAAGGTAGGCCCAGAGATACTACATACCGCATACATACAGTGCCCGTAGAAGAAAATAACACTTTACAACACTTTATACCAAAACAATATAGTGGAGTATGAGACAGACGCACCAATAACTTTCTTTCATGGTTGGCATCTGTCCACCATAACAACATTGGGGAATGAATCAAGCTTGAAGTACAGTAGATGGGGAAAAAAAATAATTACTTGACCACCTATTCCACAAAGTGTTAGAGGTATGTCACTCTAATGAAGAGGCTTGTAAAGAAGACATTTTCTGCCATTGACAGCTTCCATTATCTCTTGAGATGCACAAATGTCCCACAACAGCTTGTTGCACTGAAGCAGCATGACAACCCTTTTTTTTACTGGCCTCAGTGACATCACTGGCAGCCCTTCACCCCAAAGGGGACTGGGAAACTGCTACCTGTGGATGCTAAAAGGGTTCAAAACCTAGATGACTGCATCGTCTATGATCCACCATATTAATAACAGCCTCAAAATGTAGGAGCTTAGTACCTAATTGACTTATTGGTGAAATGAAAATGCAATGAAGATTGATATGAGCGAGATAATTATAAATACCCAGTCAGGTAAGGTGGCACAGTGGGCAGTGCTGCTAGTTCACAAATCCAGCATCCCAGATTGAAATCCCAAGTCTGGATATTTGTAGTGTGGACTTTGCATGGTCTCTCTGTGTCTGTGTAGCCCAAAACAAGTGCAAGTTGTGTTAACTGGCAATTTCAAACTGGCCCTAGTGTGAATGTTCCTTGAGATGGAATCATATGCTGTCCATGGCTAGCTTCTTGTCTTGGCCTAATTGCTGCCTGGATGGGCTCGGGTCCCCGCTGAACTGGATGAAGCCAGTCTGTTTTGTGTTATGCCACACATGCCCATGTACTTGATACAGCAGGTCTTTTGATTACAGAACTTAATTATGAACTTTGTACACATGACAATAAATTTGACTTGAGTTATTTAATATACCTAGCCATCTGTTTGTAGGCCTCTTCTGCAACAGCAAAGACATGGGGATCCATATCCCCCATATTCTGTCCACTGTAGGCATAGATGACATCTTCTCCATAGATGGGCACTTGCTCATATGGGTTAATGGCAACAAGTACAATTCCTACAGGAAAAAATAGAAAAAAAAGTTCAGTAGTAATAAAAAGTAATCAAATAAAAATACACACATTTAACTAGCAAAACATGGACATCTTAATAACGAGGAAAAGTTTTATTTTGGATTTTAAAAAAGTCCATCAATCTCAAAAGATTTCTAACCAGTTTAAGTTTGTGTTGTCTAGAGCTGGCAGTACTAGGAGAAAGGCACACACTAGCCAGTTCATCACAGGGTACTTCACCCACACATACCCACCGACATACACACACACATATATGCATTGAATATACAGTACTTAAATTCAAGAGGTATATTTGGCATTCTGCATCATTAAGTGCTGCAGTCGCACAAACCCAGCGTCCTAGGCTCAGTCTGATACCTGATCCCTGTCTTCTTGGAGTTTCGAAGTTCTTCTGTTTCAGTAGACATTAAATGAGGTTAAATGGTTACTCTAAATTGGTCCTGTGTGTGTGTTACAAATTGGGACATCCTGTTCATTTTTTCCTGTTACTCTACTGTGGGTCTTTGAATGGCTTTAACTTCAGGGGGATAGTAATGCATGAGGGTTTTGCATTAAGAATTTGTCTATGAACCAGTGGAAATTATTTTATCATTAAACTGTTAAGAGTGTCATGTTGCCATTATTAGCTTCTGAAATTTGTGTTTCATTGTTGCTAGTTACTGCCTAATAACAGATGCTCACCTTTAGACCTCTAAACAACATTCAGGACGGTGAAGGTTTTGGTGATAGTACATCATTTGTTTATAGGCTCCTGGCAATTCTCATTTGACTCTATTTACTTTATGAACGATTGCTTTGGTTTTTTGAACAAAGATTTCTTTGTTTCTTTGGATAGTGACTCTTGTTATACTTTCTAAATTTCACAGGAAAATGTGTGGGACCAGGTGGAGTTCTTAAAGCCTGCACTGTCCAACTTTGTCATGTCCTCTCTCACCTGTTCAGTCTATCACTAAGGATCCAAAAAGTGCCACTGCTGAGGAAAACATCATGCATTAATCAAAAAAGATGGCACCTAATGACCGCAGACCTGTGGCCCCTTACATTTTACATCACAAAGATCCTTGAGAGGCTAATCCTGGACTATAGAAGTCTTCCTGTGAATAACATTCTGGACCCACTGCAATTCGCCTATCAGACAAGTGTCGGAGATGAATACACAATTATATGCCTGTTCCACAATGCTTATTTCCATGTAGACATTATGTTTTTTTTTTATTTCTCTGGTGCCTTCAGTTCCCTTTAGTCATCCCTTTTAAGGGGTAAGCTCAGAGATATGCAGAAGGATGAGCCAATGGTGTCCTGGATAATGGACTGTCTGTCAGGCAGACAGCAGTTTGTGAGACTCACGGACTGTGTGGGCAACACTGGAGCACCGCAAGGAACAGACATGTCTGTGTTTCTCTTTACTCTGTCCCCCTCAGACTACTAATATAACAAAAGGTTATTTTTCACCAATGGGGTGTATTGACAAGTGGGATGAGAAAGAGTACTGGGATAGATGAAGAACTGTTTCTTGTTGCAAAGAGAATTTTTGTCATCTTAACAACTTATCAAACTGGTGATCAACTTTCAAAGGGCCTCTATGCCCACTCACTGTTCGAGGTGTGGATGTAGTTGTGGTGCATGGCTACAAGTACTTAGGGGTCCCACATCAGTGACATGCTGCACTTCTCTAGTAGCAAAAAAGAACTATATAAGGAAGGCTGGAACACAATAAATTTTTCTTAGAAGACTGTGCTCCTTTAATGTAAGAAGTTATATCCTTTATATGTTCTACAAAACTGTACATAACCATGCGGTTTTATATGCTGTGGAATGCTGGTCCAGTAACATCACTTCACAGGAGGACCACCGAACCAACAAGCCAATCAAGAAGACAGACTCAGTTAGGTTACACATTCTGGACCTTCTGGGGGTAGGAGTGGAAGAGAGAAAGAAGACAAAACTAATGGAAATTATGAACAATGCTGCACACCCCCTCAGATAAATCAGCACTGGGGGCTTTTAGGCAACAAAGAAAGAAAACACAACTGGGGCTCATTCATATCTACAGAGTTATGACTTTATAACACCACTGAGAGTGTTGCTGCACTTTGATACTTTTAGCTAAGTCAGAGGTTTTCTTTATTCTTAGCAATTCTTGTGTGTATTTGTTAGAATAGTATGTATTTATTTTTCAGCTTCTTTTAAAAGGCAAGCTGTCCCCTTGGGGCAACTAAATAAAGTAAGTGCTGATTTGTTTTGTTATCCATCCATCCATCCATCCACTCCTGTGGTTAGCCACATGCATAGCAGCCAATTCAGAAGGGTTGGCTGAAACTAAAGAAAGCAGGAGGGTGGTGTCCATACTGCAGTCCAGCAGATCATTACCGGATACTAGCAACTCAATGCAACAAGTGTGAGGGAGGGCTCTGCAAGGAGCTGGAATCCATCTGTTTGTTACTGCCTTCCGTTTAATGCTGCCAACTTAAGATGTGGGCTCCATGATCCTAAACTGGATTAAGACAGCTTGAGACCGTTAGGTAATATAGAGTATGTCAAAGGTTTTTAATGTACAGGATAACAGAACACAACAGAATTAATGTTGAATGACATGATTCTGGTTGAACAGAAATTAACATTTTCATTGATCTTGCCTGTTTTATGCAGGGAGAAGCACAATACTGTAATAAGGCATATTTCAATGTCTAATAACAAATGACAGGCCCTCAGAGCTGAGTCCACTTTCTTTGTAACTTGCATACAATACAACTAAGTAAAAGAAGTCTGTTGCAAACCAATAATTTTACTATTACTTCTTCTTTCTCTTCATCTTTCTTACTTCTATGTGGGGTCAATATGCTTGATCGACCTTCTCCATACAGCTTGGCATCTCCTTCAGATTTTATTTTACTTTATCCATCCACCTCTGCTTTGGCCTCACTGGCTTTCTTTTCACCTGTTCTTCCATTCCCATCACTCTTTCACTCTCATTTTCATTGTCTCTCCTCATCGCATGTCCATACCACTTCAATCTCCTTTCCTGCACTTTCTTAGATAGCTCTCCCACTTTTGTTGTACAGCATAATTCGTTCCGGAAACGTGCTTGCACTCCTAAACACTCGTATATCAAAGTGAATTTCCCCATAAGAAATAATGGAAACTCAGATGATTCGTTCCACAACCCAAAACTATTCATATAAAAATGATTAATACAACATATAAAGTAAAAATACATTAAACAAATTAACCTGCACTTTACCTTTGAAAAGAATCATGGCTGGTGTGAGCAAGTTTCTAAATTCTTGTGGGATTCCACCCAATGGGACGACATGCAAAAGAACATCCCAAAGCAATCGCAGTCTCCCAGCGCTGTAGCAGTTCGCTGTAAAAAGCGAATCCAGAAAGATCGCGGACATTCTATAAGAGCCTGCCGTCGGTGGGTGATACAAGGAACAAGGAACATTATAAACACGCAGGGCATAGTACTACTTGGCCACAACCCTGCCTGACTGTTGTGTCTGTGTATAGGAGAGTGGCAGATCCTGCTACAATAAATAACCGCGCTGTTGCTGTTTCAAGCTGAATAAAGCTGGTGGTGCAAGACAGGGACTTATACGTCACAGCACACACACAGTCACAATGCTGTAGTAAACAGTATACGCTCATACGGATGTTCACTATATGAGTGAGGCACGCTGACTCAGAAGGAGAATAGGAGATGATTGCCCACAGTCCTGCTGCGAGAGAGAGAAGTATCTTCAGCTCAGTTGTGATTACATGACGCTCAGCAGACAAAGCGTATACATACATACTACTCATATTGCAAGACGTCGCTCGTTTATCAAGTCAAAATTTATTAAAAATTTTACCTCATCTTGTAAAACACTCGTAAACCAAGTTACTCGCAAACCAAGGTTCCACTGTATCTCTAATGGTCTCATTCTTATTCTGTCCTTTTTTTAACTCCACAAATCCATTTCAACATCAGCATTTCTGCCACATCCAACTTCTCCTCCTGCTCTTCCTTTACTGCCCATGTCATCATTTCTGGTCTTGTTACTGTCTTACTGCCTTCCCTTTAATCTTCACTTTAATTCTTCAAAGACACAATACTCTTGATACCTTCTTCCAATTTTTCCATCCATCCTGCACTCTGTTTATCTCTGTATCTAGTTTCCCATCTTGGGCTCCCACTGATCCTAGATATTTCAATTTCTCGACTTTTTTCAGTAGCTCTCCCTGCAGGCTAACTTTTGAATCCTGATCGTTTTTAAACCTTAACTATTCTGTCTTCTCCCTATTTATCTTCAACCCTCTATCTTCCTCAGAGTGATATACATATTTTGCTTTCGGACTTTTTCTCCTTTATATTAAAACTAGCAAAATACCCGCGCTTCGCAGCAGAGAAGTAGTGTGTTAAAGAAGTTATGAAAAAGAAAAAGAAACATTTTAAAAATAACGCAACATGATTGTCAATGTAATTGTTTTGTCACTGTTATGAGTGTTGCTGTCATATATATATATATATATATATATATATATATATATATATATATATATATATATATATATATATACAGATAAAAATATACATATATATACACACTTACACATACATATATATATATACACATACATACATATACACACACACATATATACAAACCGGATTACAAAAAAGTTGGGACACTAAACAAATTGTGAATAAAAACTGAATGCAATGATGTGGAGATGGCAAATGTCAATATTTTATTTGTAATAGAACGTAGATGACAGATCAAACGTTTAATCCGAGTAAATGTATCATTTTAAAGGAAAAATATGTTGATTCAAAATTTCACAAATCCCAAAAAGTTGGGACAAGTAGCAATAAGGCTGGAAAAAGTAAATTTGAGCATAACAAAGAGCTGAAAGACCAATAAACACTAATTACATCAATTGGCAACATGATTGGGTATAAAAGAGCTTCTCAGAGTGGCAGTGTCTCTCAGAAGCCAAGATGGGTAGAGGATCACCAATTCCCACAATGTTGCAGAAAGATAGTGGAGCAATATCAGAAAGGTGTTACCCAGTGCAAAGACTTTGCATCTATCATCATCAACTGTGCATAACATCATCCGAAGATTCAGAGAATCTGGAACAATCTCTGTGCGTAAGGGTCAAGGCCGTAAAACCATACTGGATGCCCGTGATCTCCGGGCCCTTAAACGACACTGCACCACAAACAGGAATGCTACTGTAAAGGAAATCACAGAATGGGCTCAGGAATACTTCCAGAAACCATTGTCAGTGAACACAATCCACCGTGCCATCCGCCGTTGCCAGCTGAAACTCTACAGTGCAAAGAAGAAGCCATTTCTAAGCAAGATCCACAAGCTCAGGCGTTGTCACTGGGCCAGGGATCATTTAAAATGGAGTGTGGCAAAATGGAAGACTGTTCTGTGGTCAGACGAGTCACGATTCAAGTTCTTTTGGAAATCTGGGACGCCATGTCATCCGGACCAAAGAGGACAAGGACAACCCAAGTTGTTATCAACGCTCAGTTCAGAAGCCTGCATCTCTGATGGTATGGGGTTGCATGAGTGCGTGTGCCAGGGCAGCTTGCATGTCTGGAAAGGCACCATCAATGCAGAAAAATATATTCAGGTTCTAGAACAACATATGCTCCCATCCAGACGTCATCTCTTTCAGGGAAGACCCTGCATTTTTCAACAAGATAATGCCAGACCACATTCTGCATCAATCACAACATCATGGCTGCGTAGGAGAAGGATCCGGTACTGAAATGGCCAGTCTGCAGTCCAGATCTTTCACCTATAGAGAACATTTGGCGCATCATAAAGAGGAAGGTGCGACAAAGAAGGCCCAAGACGATTGAACAGTTAGAGGCCTGTATTAGACAAGAATGGGAGAGCATTCCTATTTCTAAACTTGAGAAACTGGTCTCCTCGGTCCCCAGACGTCTGTTGAGTGTTGTAAGAAGAAGGGGAGATGCCACACAGTGGTGAAAATGGCCTTGCCCCAACTTTTTTGGGATTGACACCATGAAATTCTGAATCAACATATTTTTCCCTTAAAATGATACATTTTCTCAGTTTAAACTTTTGTTCCGTGATTTATGTTCTATTCTGAATAAAATATTAGAAGTTGGCACCTCCACATCATTGCATTCAGTTTTTATTCACGATTTGTATAGTGTCCCAACTTTTTTGGAATCCGGTTTGTATATGTATATGTATATGTATATATATATATATATATATATATATATATATATATATATATATATATATATATATATATATATATATACACATACATGTCTACATACCGTATATATATATATACACACATATATATCTACATATATATACTGTATATAGCAAAATCCCAGCGTTTCGCAGCAATGAAGAACTGCTTTTAAATTTTTATTAAGAAGAAAAGAAAACCTTTTTAAACTGAGGGAAAATACACCGATACTGTAACTATCTGTTAAGGATCTTTGTATAGCACGTTGTCAGTTCAGCACTCCGGTTGTAATATGACCAAGCTGTGCACTGAGATTACTTTTGAGAATGCAACGTATAGTTGTCCAGGAGAAAAGCAATCTTGCCTCAAATCAATGGCAACCTTTTGTAGGGTCTGTCCCTGAGACTTATTAATTGTCATCGTGAAGCAGAGCCTTACTGGAAATTTGAAGCATTTGAATTGAAATGGGAGATCAGAGGGTATAACTGTGATGTGAGGAAAACATTCGGAGTGTGGCACTCTGCTGTTTTTTTGTGTAGCTGCCTTCACGCCATATAAGGCTGTCGTTTCTCCTTGCTTCGCTTCTGTACTTTTTATTGTTCGTTTATTACGATTGTTATAGTTATTGTGTAGCTATTTGAGACTTACTTTACTGTTCAGGTACCCATTTCCTTTATTTAATCTGCGGCTTGTACGCTATTTTTTGTTAGTTTATTACGATTATAGTTATTTATTGATTCCCTTCTTTAGCTGACTGCCTGCTCATATAAGGCGCTCCGCTGGTTTTTTGTGAAGCAGCCTTTACACAGCTTCTCCGCTGTTTTATAAACGAACGACATATAAGGCCATCGTTTTTCCTTGTTTCGCTAAGGAAGATGCCTTTTTTTTTAATCCATGGGTTCTCCAATGTTTTTTTGTTAGTTTATTATGATTGTTATAGTTCTCTTTATATAGCATGTTGTCAGTTCAGCACTCCGTCGTAATATGATGAAGCTGCGCAAGCACACTCTTGAGAATGCAATGTATAGTTGTCCAGGAGAAAAGCAATCTTGCCTCAAATCAACGGCAACCTCTTGTAGGGTCTATCCCTGAGACTTATTACTTGTCATCGCGAATCAATCAATCAATCAATCAATCAATGATTGATATTACTTGTCATCGCGAAGCACAGACTTACTGGATATTGGAGGCATCTGAATTGAAATGGGAGATCAGAGGGTATAACGTGGATGCGAGGAATACATTGAGTGTGGAGAAACTCTAGAGACAGCGTGTATATTAACTTGTGGATTTTTCTGTGAGTATTTGGTGGCAGCGTGACGAAGTTGCTTCCGCAAGACCGCGTTAGCTGTGGATCTCATCTCGGAGCATATTCTTTTTCTACCTTGTCAATTGTGTAATGCGTTTTTTGTACAGGTTTGATGCATGGAAGTGGTCACTCGTACTGCGTTCAATCAGTTCACGTGAGCTGCTCTCTTGTGTGATGTTGCGATGTCCACAGCTTTATTTAATGTTAGCTAAGACCCGGCACTTAAAAGTTTCTTGCTACAGCAATTTTAACTCCGTTACAAAGTGATCCAAAGTCTCGTTTATACCTCGTGTCTTCTCATTAAACTTGTACCTCACGAATAATGTATTCGTCGATGGCATGACAAACGTTAGCGTGGGCGTGTCTATAAACTTAATTTAAACTTTCGGTATACACCGTGCTTTGTTTCCGCAGTAGCTGCACTTATGAATAAGCTTGTATGCGTTTTTTCTTCAGCGCTCTTTGGAGCGTTTTTCTTCAGCGCTCTTTGGAGCTCTTCCTTGTTTTCTACGTACTGCGTTCACAGTCAGTTCACGTGATTACGTGGGAGGCGTGATGATGTAATACGCAACTCCGCCCCCCACGGCCATCGAGCTGAAGTCCATTACAGTATATGGAGAAAAATAGGTTCCAGTGATGACCATTACGCGTAGAATTTCGAAATGAAACCTGCCCAACTTTTGTAAGTAAGCTGTAAGCAATGAGCCTGCCAAATTTCAGCCTTCTACCTACATGGGAAGTTGGAGAATTAGTGATGAGTGAGTGAGTGAGTGAGTGAGTGAGTGCTTTGCCTTTTATTAGTATAGATAAGGATTTTACTTCTCATTCAAAAGCTACTCATAATTTTGTGAAGTAGAAATAAAATAATTCTGAAATGATACACCAGAAGTGCACGTATCAAAGCGACATGGAATAACAGTGTGTCACTTTCACAGATAACCTAAAAAGTCAGTACAGAAATTGGATAAAAATCTGGAGCCTAGACTTGCTAACATATAGGACCGGTCAAATTGACTATATTTGACAAGATAGTTCTGGGTCAGACCACAAAAGTATTTTTTTTTACCTTAGCATTAGGAGTCATGGCAGAGAAGGATGGACCAATCAGCAGTAGCTGGTTTATTAGACGCAGAGGCATCGCTGTCGGCAGACTTTATAAACTGATTTGATCATTTATCACTGAAAATATTAGTAAGAAACCTCAACACTGGCAAACAGACCACACACAAAACAGTTGTGTTTTCAGCACTCAAAGCTTTGTTGCTTTGGCCATTTAATAGGAAATAAATTACATTATCCTTAGGGAACAAAAATAATCCAATAAAGACAGATTTTTTTTTCCCCCATAATACATAAGAGCAATTTCCACTCTGCTACACAGAAGACTGACCATCCAGACAAGTTCAGCTTTGCTCTGTTAATGTATTACTTATTTGAAATATAATGCATTTCTTTCAAACTACAAAGAACAAACACAATTAAATGGCATCAATTGGATTGCTTCTACCCAAATTAGATGAAACAGGAATTCAGTACGTGCTGCACTTCATTATACTCACGTGCCCTGACCTGTCACAACTCCATTCAAAGCCAAGTTAGTCCTTTTCTCAAAATAAATGGAACTGAGGACAGTGAAGGCAGAAAGTGCCCGAACATTTTTTATTTAACATGCTTTATAAGATTTTTGTCAGTTTCTTTCATTTATTCTGTAGCTAACAGCAAAGTTTAATTAATTAATTTTACTAAAATTCAGAATCTGCTTATTTTTTTTTTCCTAAGAGTGCAGATCAGTAGCACTGAGAACAAGGCAGGACCCAAACGAGGGTCCATCACAAGGTGCCCAATTACACTCAGTCCTAGCTAAGCAACGTATACTGCACGGTTCAGGGATGTGGGAAGAAAACTGGATAACACGAGGAAAAAACAATGCAGAAAAAAGGAGAACCTTTAAACTTCACACAGACAGAGTTCAGGAGCAGCTTTGGAATTCTGGAGGTCCCAGTGTGTTTCTTGCCATAGTGTTAATGAGGAGGAGGAGACTGGGAGTTTGCACCAAAACCATGAGTTGCTGCTCCCACCACACCACCCAGGGCGTCACAATTGCAGGTTAAAGGCCTTGTTTAAGGGCCTGATGGAGTGGAATCACTTCTGGCATTTACGGGATTTGAACTGGCGATCCCAAATTAGGACCCGAGTGCAGCCATGCAACTGGTGACACCTCAGCACCACACTAGATCGAATGGAATGGAACAGTGTGAGGTTTTTTTTGAAAGTGACTGGAGTGCCAGTCCTGCCACCAACCCCCAAATTTTCCCTTGCAGGTTGGAGGACCAGCTTGTTGGACTGGATGCAGGTTAACATCATACCCAGAATGCAGCATTTGCAGGTTAAGGGTCTTTCAAGGGTCAAACGGAGTGGAATCGCTTCTGGCATTTACAGGATTCAAAGTGGCAACTTTCTGATTGCTGGCACAGATCTCTAGCCTCACAGTGTGTTAAGGATTGCTCATAATACTGTCACTAGTCTGCAAGGAAGAATTTCATTGTATGGTGTACACGCATGACAGTAAATCTGACGTTACTTCTGAATATTCAGATTTTCATTAAAGGTTAGGTTTGGTATTTTTCAAGTTAAAGTAAAAGTAAAAAATAAATTTACACATGAAATTGGGTTCTAAAGTGAAGCGTATTTTATACATTTTAAAAAATAATTAGCCTGTTCTTGCATTTTATAATGCAGCTAAGGGGTACTGGGGTCCTAAATTAAAAAAAAAAAAAAGCCTTAAAGCTTTCCAAATACGTCTACTTCGAAGTAGCAAAGGTTTTTGATTGAAGAAAATTTGAGCTCCACATTTCTGGGGAATGCTTGTGCCAACCAAAATTAACAGGACATAATGTGTTTTTCAAAGGTTCTTGGTACTATTTTCTCAAGGCTCACTTGCTTGTTTGCCCGCGGAGACCGTTGTGGGTGGAGTTATGTCAAAGGTCAATCTATAGTCTACTTATATTCTACCTTTGATTCTGCAATTCTGTTTTGTTCTGCCATGGCTTGTAACAACAGACAGATGCACTTGAATTATATGATTACTATCTATGCTACCCTTTTAAAATGGGATAATTTCTAAGGAATCAACCTAGACCTCAGCATTAACATTTGCAGTCCACCACATAATGCATATGCCTCTGTTTTATGCAGTTTGGTATACCGTCTTTTGGAAGGACAGAGACATAGCAATTGGATAGATGCACAGACACTTATTCTTTAATTAAGGTTGACCAGCTATGCTAGCCATATGCGATGGGTTGAAATCTAAATAGTCAACACAGACCTCAGTCTCAACTTTTGCAGTGCACCATCTGTTGGAATGTATTTTATAATTCATGAAGTAATAAAATAAATTACATTTTTCATTTCAACAGATGGTCCATCACAAAACTTTGTAGCAATAAGATGAGACAGAGAGAGGTTGGGTGCATGCAGTGATAGCGCGTTGTCCAATTCTCCACATGATGAACCCCTTGGATTGGGACCCGAGTTCAGTGGGTGACACCTTAGCACCACACTGGAACAGTGTGTGGTTTATTTATTTATTTTATGGTGGCTGGAGTGCCAATCCTGCCACCAATCCCCAAGGTTTCCCTGCAAATTGGAGATCCTCCTTGTAGGGCTGGATGCAGATTAACATCATACCGAGGACGAAACAACTGCAGGTTGTTTATGATTGCTGGCATAGATCCCTAGCCTCAGAGCCACCAATCCACCCAATAAGATGCATTGCTACAAATGTTTGTGCTGTGCCATTTGTTGGAATGACAAATGCAATACCTCTGATATATGCCATTTGATATGGGATTCATAAAAGTTGTGTTAATACTTGTGATGTTACATTTGTTGGAATGGCAAATGCAATGTATTTTATTACTACAAACCTGATTAGTCCTGTGTCAGTGTCTAAGGATTTACGCTGGTTCCCCACATTGAACGAGGGAGGTGAAACAGGTATAGCAAGTAAAATTTCCTTTAAATGTGTTAATATTAAATATTTCATTGTTATAATGCATTGCTTTATCCTCTTGTGCATTTACTTCTGCTTCTTGCTGACCGAAGGCACAACCTTGAATTGGACAAAGCAGGCACTAAAGATGGAAGGATGGATTAAGTGAAACCTCTTGCTTAATGCATTTACTTGAGGTTGAGTTTTTACAAAGCAGTTATTTTAACTATAATCTGATACTACAGCAGAAATTTACTCATTAAAATAATCATTCTGCTCTTCCACATAGCTGAAGAAGTAGAGCCATATCCCTTTCTCAATTACCACTACACTGTAAATTATCCCTAGTTTTAATTCAAACTCCCATTACCCTTTAAAAGCAGAAAGGTTTGCCAAAATCAATCATTAGGAAATTATGTAAAAAATGCCGCATATTTGATTTTTCACTTGTAAGAAAGTTCAATGTACTGTCGCTGCGGTCAACGATTGTACACTCTTAATTGAAGAAAAAAAAATCTGAGCAGTAATTGAAAAATGAAATGAATGATAGCTAAACAATCATTTATATCTCTAGCTCAGGGTCACTGGCAGCACTGGGAACAAGGCAGGGAACAACTTTAAGCAGGACACACTCACAGATATTGGGATATGAATAAATGAACACAGAATGTTTAGGACATGCTTTTAATCCATTAGTGGTAGATTGATATAATGTAGTATTCTTAAATCTGCTTAATCCAATTCCTAGTGTTGGGTGACAGAAAGTTAATCCAGCAGCAATGGTCACAAGGGTATTAAGTAGCTAAGCAAAGGGTGTCAGTCCATCGCAGGACCCCATCTACACACCCAGTGACATTCACATTCAGAGAGGGATATTTTGAAGTCACCAATAAACCTGACCAGCACACATTTGGGAATGTGAGAGGAGAACCTATGCAAACTCCACATCAACAATGAGCAGTAGGCAGAACTGAATCAAGAATCTACATAGCAGCAGAACGAAGGATTGAAATACATACAATTAAACAAGTAATAAAAAATATACTTAAATTCTTAAAATAAACAGTAGAGTGCAGTTTTGTTTTTGGCCTTCAAGGCAAAAAACCTTCCACCCCAAAATTATTTAAAATTATGTAGTCAAGCAATAGCTTTGCAAAGAAAACACTTGTAAACTATGTGTTCAAAAAATAAGAGAAGGTACAGATCTAAAACAAGCCATGGCATACGAACAAAAGAAGTCTAAAAAAATATCAGATTGGCATGTGCTCAGTAGTATTGTAAGTATGCTGTACTGCACGATGGATCAACACTAACAACAACAACAACAACATGGTCCTTGAGTATTTCAGAACTTTATTAAAGTCCAACTCTTTTCAAAAACTAACATTACCTGTCATACAATTAATTCTCTATCTATTTATACCCCATACCTGCTTAGTCCATTACATAGTCTCTCTAGGCAGCATCAGGCTGCAGTCAGAGTCGTGACATGGACAGGCCCCTGAGGATATATAAACTGATCCAGTGCATCATAGGCTCTTTGGGTGTTAGCAGAAGTGATAGGAGCTCGGGAGACCCAGAGAGAGATAAAGGACTCAGAATATTGTGTGCTCTCAGCATGATCTTATCTTCGGAAGGCACAGTGTCAGTGGTCAGCTCTGCTGCTTAACAGCTCAGTTGGCCACAATAATCAGTCCAGCATAGTTGACATGCACCACCTGGCCATCAGGGAAACTTAAAGGCTGCTGCACCATCATAATCCACTCAAACCTATTTTAGTTTCTTCTTCTTCACTGACTTCAACTGGTCGATCACCTTAACTCCAATAATTTATTTGAGATCTACCAATCTGGCTTTAGGCGTTATCATGGTGTTGAAACGGCACTCCTGAAAGTGTTCAACAACATCTCTCTTATTACTGACTCCGGTGATGCGGCAGTCCTTGTCCTCCTTGACCTGTCCGCTGCCTTTGACCCCACTGACCTTGAAATATTGCTGATGTGGCTTAAATATCTTGTTGGGCTTAAAGGGGCTGCTCTAAACTGGTTCAGGTCATATCTAACTGGTAGACACTTTCAGTGACTTTTAATTCCTCTTTTTCATCTACTGCTCCTCTTAAATATGGTGTTCCTCAGGGATCCATTTTGGGTCCTATTTTATTCTCTATATACCTTCACCCTATTGGAGCTATTTTTAGGAAATTTAACATTTCTTTTCACTGCTATGCTGATGATACTCAGGTTTATATTCCCGTCTGCAACTCTGCAACAAATCAACTCCATAACTGTCTGTCTGAACTAAGATCCTGGATGGCTAATAATTTTCTTGATCTAAATCAAAATAAAACCGAGGTGCTCATAGTGGGTCCACCAGCTAAAGCCCAAACTGGTCTTGGACTTCTTGGCTCTTTCTCTGTCTTTTCCAAACCTCAAGTCCGCAGTCTTGGTGTTACCTTTGATAGTAACCTCTCTTTTGAGAAACAAGTTAATTCTGTAGTCAAGAGCTGCTTTTTCCAACTTCGTCTATTAGGTAAGATAAAGCCTTTTTATCTTCTAGGAATCTTTAGAAAGCTACTCATGCTTTTATTTTTTCTCGCCTTGATTACTGCAACTCGCTGTATTCTGGGATTAACAAATCTCTGATACACAGGGTACAGCTGGTCCAAAATGCTGCCGCTCGCTTTCTGGTTGGGTAAAGGAAGTATGACTCTGTTTCTCCTATTTTAGCTTCTTTACACTGGCTGCCTGTCAATTTTCGAATTGATTTTAAAATCTTGCTGCTAGTTTTTAAATCTTTACATGGACTTGCTCCTGCCTATTTATCTGAATTGTGTGTTTTTCACCAGCCATCCAGAGTGCTTAGATCTTCTGGTCAGTTGTCTCTGGTTGTCCCTCGTACCAAATGTAAAACTAAGGGGGACAGAGCGTTTGCAGCTGCTGTGCCTTGCCTGTGGAACTCTTTACCTCATCACATAAAGGAGTCGTCTACAATTGAACTGTTCAAAACAAGATTAAAAACTCACTTCTTTTCACTTGCATTCAGTGACCTTCAGTAATACTGATGGTTTCCTCATTGTGATTATATAACATTATTTCTATTTATTACATATCTTATTTTATGTTCATATATTTTATTTCTATTTATGTTTTTATGTTAATTGTTTTGTTTTTCTTTTATTCTATTATTGTAAAGCACTTTGGCCACAGCATTACTATGTTGTTTTAAATGTGCTATATAAATACATTGACATTGACATTATTTCACAAAATTTTTGCACATTTCTGTGGTTTTGCTGAACTTGAAGAAAAGCAAATTAATGGGGGTTGGCTCATCACTACTGACTTATCGTCTGTTGCCTAATCTGGAATATAGCATACTCTGTGCCAATGATGCAGATATGAAGCTGGCTACCAAAGAGTGGCGGCTCAAGGAAAGCCAAATAATGTTTTATTTGAGTAGTTAACAAAAACTTTATAACAGTGATTGTTGTTCAGTTTTGAAAACTAAAATCTTTGGTAACACTTTAGTTTAGATGAATCTATTACTCATTTACTGTTATGTAACACTAGCTGTGTAAGCCCGTGCTGTAAAAAGCTCGGGGTCCTAGAAACTATTGAAATCGTCAGAAAAAAAATTGAAATGTAGAGATGTTAGGCAATTAAAAGGAACTACTCTGGGCGTCTCTCTCCTAGAAGGTTTCATTTTCCCAACATGCTCAACTTGCTTGTGTATTAGTGGCTAAGCGACTGTCTTTCTTCTGAAGTTTTGTTTTGCTGACCTGCTCGCCTCGCTTGTGTATTAACGGTGGGAGGAAAAGTATAAGGGACACCATTTTGCCGATGTGCTTGCCTCGCTTCTGTAAAAGAGGCTAAGCGAGTGACTCTTCTTTGGAGGTTACGTTTTTCCGACATGCTCGCCTCGCTTGTGTATCCTCGGAAGTGGAGCCCTTACCCCGACTCCACCTCTCACTTCTGGGCCAGACAGACAGACACACGAACACTTCCATGTGTAGACATTTATATATAAGAAGACTTTAGCAAACACTTTTTGGGTCTTCATAAAACTTACACTACATCAGTAAAGTGTTTCTTTTATCTCTGCAATGTGACCGACTAACACAACTATACTTTGGAGGGGTCTGCGGTGGCTTATTTGAGACCCATTTCTCTTGATTTTCCATATTTAGTATAAGAGCTGTGAATCCTTCATATTAACAAGTCATTTTATCATCATCATGTCAACATACCACACAGCAGAGAGATGATCAGCCTCTCTACTGATGTTTAATAAGTGTTACAAAGACCAAAAGTAGTATTTGTTAAGTTCTTGTTACATAAGAGTAAATGAGTAATGGGTGCATTTTTGCACCCATTTTGTTATATGGTATAGATGTTAGAAGATTTTTGTTTTAGACAAAAATGAAAACACTCAAGTTCAAATATGTAACATCTTGTTATAATTGAAGACACTTGTGATAGATAACAGATGGAATGTGTTAATTTTGTTTAGTGTATTATCCTACTGAAGAAACATTTTCACTAGCCTGGTTTATTTGTAACGGTTATGATATGAGACTGAGAACTGCAGGTCTAGAATTGTCATTAATAGTGCTGCATTGTATTATACATATGATTGGTAGAGAATTGTTTTCTGTGGTGGGCTGGCACCCTGCCCAGGGTTTGTTTCCTGCCTTGCGCCCTGTGTTGGCTGGGATTGGCTCCAGCAGACCCCCGTGACCCTGTAGTTAGGATGTAGCGGGTTGGATAATGGATGGATAAAGTGTTACCAAATCTTTTGGTTTAACAGGTGTTTCTTTTTACAGGCCAAGCTGAAAACTATTTGATTGCCCAATGTGAATTTTCCTTAAGGAGACGAAACGTGATAACCTTTGAATAGCATTTTCCAAAAGTCTTGTTAGTTTTGAGCTTTGCACTTGTCCTTTTTGCCTGCCACCACTTGTAATTTAGAGTTATATTACACTTTCAAATTAAGTCATACTTTAAATCTCAAGCAGTTTATTATACCTGAATCTCTGTCATTAATATACATTAGGAAGAGCAGCGATACATATAAATAAGCTGAAGTTGGTAGGGCTGCTGTCCTTGCAATCTTAAGGGGATGTAAACAGCATTTAAATTCCACTGATAAAGCCGGTGTCTGCCATTTTCAGGGTTTCTGGAGTCGGTGCAGTATCCACTAAATAAGTACTGTGGAGTAGATATCCTAATAAACAGTTGTCCACTGTCCTAATTGTTGTGCCAAAAGATTAGGAGTAATCCAGATAAAAGTAAAGTCACAGTAGTTTCCTTTTGCACAGATTTTGCTGTATATAATGTATAAGGAACAAATACAATGAATCACATAAATTAGGCAGACGTGACCAGTTGCTTCAGCAGATGGGTGACATAATGAGGCTTCAAGTGCAGGGGACCAACGCCAGTCAGTTTGATTGACAGCTCATCCAGACAGTTATTCAGGGAAAACACAGAAAGATTAACCCAGTTTCAGAAAGATTACCCTACATATTGGATATTTTAATCTGGGCTATTTATTGTTTTTTTTCATTTAGGACTGCATTTACTTTTATAGGTTGATAATAATAGTAATATATAAATAAAAGAAAAAAAAATTCAAACTCTAACCTTCTCCAGGACCTGCTAAAATTTGCTTTGTGACTGCCTGATGTACACTGTATTTTGCCATTAGTTACTTTAGTTAATTTGTTTGTATACATTTTTAAACTGTTGTTCCATCTGTTGAATTTCCCAAGTTTGCTCAAGTTTAATTTTATAGTCACATGTTAATAGTACTGTGAAAGTCTTGTGTGCTTAAGCAACATTAACAACAAAACTGTGGTTTTATTAAGTGTGAAGGGTTCTGCACAGGTTTTTACAACATCATTTCAATTGACAAATGTGTTTTTTAGCTGTTTTATTCATTGTGTTGGCCCAGGTTGGTTACAAATCATTTGGCGGTTTAAACTCAGAACTGTCAATGTCACAGACCGGGAATGAGCTGCGACAAATGAGGACACACATATAGTCAAGAGATAGGTGTAAAGTGCTTAGTGCTTTTATTCCACAAAATTCAATAAGTGGAAAAGGAGCCACGTTCTTCATAAATAAAAAAATAATCCCAGATAAAGACAAGTGAATTTGAAGGTTAAAAGTCTCAAATAAATGATCGATATTTAAAAAAAAAAAAAAAATGTAGTTAAAACCACAAACAGTTCCTTTTTTTAAAACAGTCATGAGCCTTAATGCACTTCTCTAAAATCTGGCATCTCCTCCCACACACCTACAGGTGCAGTCAACCTTTTAAACCCCTCCAGTCCCTAGGAGTTTGCGGGGTGCCACATGGAACTCCACTCTCGTCTCCATCTGCCTGTCCTTCGGCGTCGTAAGGAAGACGCTGTATAATGAGGTGGGGCTGTTCCTATGCCTGAATGAAGCTCCATAGGAGCACCCATCTTCAGCCAGCCTCTGGAGCGCAGACTTGCCACTTGCACCCCTCTGGCACACTCCTGCCCATCTACCTCCACACCACCCTGCCTCTCCTTTCGCTGCTCTGTAACTTCCATCTTCATCAGCTTTCGGTTTTGCTCTCTCCTCTCTTGTTTCCTACCCTAGGCTCCTCTTTAATCCTTCCGTGGCCATAGTGTCCTAATTACGACCCACAGAAAGTAAACAATACAACTGGAACTAATCACGCATTCACGTGAAAGTGCGATTAGCCCCAACCACCCATTAAACATCCCAGGTTCGCATGAGCATGCACATCCATGGAGCCTGAGCTCCATCGTTTCTATTTATTTAAAAAATCTGACATCGTCACAAACCCCACTATACCACATTCACCTGTATAGAAAAAAGATTTGGAGATCAAGAGATATCCTACCAATGGGCAGCAGTGGCCTGTAAATGAGTCACTTATAGGAGAGGAGGCAACACAACCATCTTGAAGACTTCAAGTGGATTCATCTAGATTCTGAGTCAATGAGTCCACCTTCAAGCTGTCAAATTATACAAAATACTCGAATACTCCTATTAAAAATAAGTGAATATTCAAATATACAGGATTTCCATTACATATACGTTTATATCTAACTAGCTGTAAAAAACCTAGGGTCCTAGAAACTATTGAAATCATCGGAAAAAAAATGAATGTAGAGATGTCAAGTAATTGAAAGGAACTACTCTGGGCATCTCTCTCCTAGGAGGATTCGTTTTACCGACATACTCACATCGCTTGTGTATTAGCATCAGGAGTAAAAGTAAAAGGGATATCGCTTTGCCGATGTTAGTGGCTAAGTAACTTTATCTTTCTTCTAAGGTTTCATTTTGCTGATGTGCTGGCCCGCTTTTGTTATTAGCGGCTAAGTGAGTTTCTGTTTCAACGACTCTACCTCTCACTTCTGAGCCGGACAGACACACACACTTCCATGCGCAGACATTTATATAAGATAAGCTGTGATACCCATCAAAGATGAGCTGAAATCTAAGTAACCAATGCAGACCTCAGCATCAATGTTTGCCATGCACTGTGCAATGCATATGTCTCTGTGTTATGCCATTTGGCATTGGATTTGTAAAAGCAGTGTTAAAGTTTGTGATGCGCCACCTATTGGAATGACAAAAGCAATGCACTTTATTACTATAAATGTTTATAATGCACCATCTTTTGGAATGACAGAGACATAGCAACCAGATGGACAAACTTATATAAAGGTGGACTTGTCATTGTATGATTCATTATTATTATTATTGATTTATTTCTTCAAGGTGTGCCTACAAAGCATGCAGCACTTATGACTCAAACATCCATCCATCCATTTGCTAACCCGCTGAATCCGAACACAGGGTCACGGGGGTCTGCTGGAGCCAATCCCAGCCAACACAGGGCACAAGGCAGGAACCAACCCTGGGCAGGGTGCCAACCCACCGCAGGACACACACAAACACACCCAGGATTGTGGGAGGAAACCGGAGCGCCCAGAGGAAACCCACGCAATGACACTTACCAAACAAGGCCCTTCAGAAAAATGGGAGTTTCAGTGGACAAAGTGAAAAGAGGAACCAGGACACGTCACTTGCCTTTAATGCACATATGAAACCTGCACAGAATCGCTGCTGATTAAACACGTTAAACACACTCATTACTTTAGTCCTCTGTACCCTGCCCTCTCATCTACCCCTCTACTCCGACAGATGCCTTTCTGGTCTTTGTGTTCAAAAGTCATGAAGTCAGTGCCCATCTGTGTTTTATGTAAGTCAAGGCACAGTGAGTCTATATGTGCTTCACAAAACAAGTTACTGAATTTACAAAATGTTGCATTTTGATGATCTTCAAGTAGTTCCATCTCATTATATTTTTTATTTGGCAAACACTTTCATTAACAGCATCTTAAAAATATGCTGCTAAGTTAAAACCTAATACATATAGCAAAATTTTAAAAGAAATCGCAAGAAGCATAGTTTATAGATAAAAACAAAAAAAGAAACTTGTGGAAGGTAAATGAAGTGTGCACAGCGGCCTGTTTGTAGAGCAGAGTGGCAGCTGAGTGCTATGGAGGGGGTCGGGCAGTCGAACAATAACATGCATTAAAAAACTAAATGGGATTTTTTTTCCCTTTACAGAACCAGCAAAGACCTAATATATGTAAAATTAATGCTTATTTTTCATTACAACTTTGTTTTCAAGAATTATGTGTCAAGCCAGCAGCCTTCAAAAAACATTTGCTAGTTGAATCAGCTAAGTATGCTTTCCTAACACTGAAAATTACTCGTTTTTTAAACGTGACATAATAATACAAGGAAAATCAGAAATATGACAGTTATTTCCCATTTTGTTTAATAGGAAACTTCCCGGGAGTGGAAGATGCAGGTTGATCTAAATCAGAAGCTAGTTTTTTGGACTTGAAATTATTACATCTAGTCTTAGGCTGGACCTGATCTTGTGGTCAGCCTCTCAGAAATCCTTGTTCATCGTGGAGTTAACGGTGCCTTTGGAAGCAGCATCTGATGAGGCATATGAAAGCAAATATGCAGACATAGCAGCCTCAGCAGAACAATACAAATGGAGTACCCAGGTGCTCTCGGCAGACGTAGGGTGTAGAGGGTTTGTAGCCACGTCAATAATCCTGAAGGGGATGTTAGGATGAGGGCAGGCCATCAAGTTGCTTTCTGAAGCTGATGAACAAAGCAGCAACTGGATTTGGCCGAAGAGAAAGGATCCCAACTGGGCTATAAAATGTCAAGCATGGGGTAAAAGCAGAGGGAAGAGCACCTGGGACACCAGGTCACACTGTTGAACCCTATGGAGGTGTTGTGGGCCTATCAATAAAACATCAATAAAGCAACACCTGATGACTCCAACAAAGCGATTGATTACCCATTCAAGACATCAAGAAAGTGCCGAATATTGGGATTGTAATATCAAGTCAGAACTTGACTGAAAAGACGCCTGATTTTATTTGGTATGATGAATGCTTAAAGGTTTTAATATGAAACAACAGCAAATCAGGGATTTCAGGTTCAAGACTGAAATAGACATAATATTTTTAGGGAGCTGAAGAAGTGTTTAAAACCTGTTGTTAGCACACCCATTAACCAAAAACTAGGGCAAAGCAGTAGAAAACTCTGTTTCATAAATGACAATACAAACTAACAATTTAAAAATGATAGAAACGCTGATCATGGAAGTGATGTGCAAAACACAGGCAAGATACCGAAGTATTGCATCATAGAATATCTATAACATAATGCCAAAAGTAATGTGAGGTAAAATAAAGAACTATTCATTTATAATTGACTGTCAGCATTCGCGTTTGAATAAGATTTTTTTCTTATAAATCCAAATTATGTTGGAAAAGGGACATTTAATCTTACAGCTCTAATGGACTTCATTATAGCAAGGTATTTTTACACATCAAGCTACACAACTGTAACGTGTTCCTTTGACTCACCCACTGAATTTTATTACGCAGATATTAATGGAGCAGGAGCTAAGACTTTAACGTAACCAGTCAATCTACATCTACAGTCCATGCAAACTCTTGGTCTTAACCAATAAGAAATGAGATTGCTAATATAAGCAACTGAAGTAAGGTTACTCTGCACGGTTTCTTTGGTTGATGTTCCAAGATACTTCAAGGAATTTAACAAACATGGAAGAACCTCAGGGTTACTTCTCAAGATTAATAAAGGCCAGGAGATGGGGTTTGGGTATGTAGTAAGGAAGCTCCAAACATGGTCCCCTGGCAGAAGACCTAGAACACATTTGTGGTGTTCTATCACTCTGCCGGCCTGAGAATCCAACAGCAGTACGTAGAAACTATGGGTAGGGAACACAGTAATTGTAGTCTGTTTAAGCTGTGCTGCCACTGTGGCCCTTACCACGAGACTCAAATCAAGAGAGAAATGACATTTAGACCAACAATCAATGACAAACTTGCAATTCTTATTTAACAATATAGAAAGGCATGAGGGGACTTGAATTGGGGTCACATCCTAGTCAAAAAATATATTGTCTGTGTCTCTATATAACAATTTAAAGCCACAAACTCTTAAAAGTGTAATACTACTAGATAAATCAAATTTATTTGAAACGTATTATTATAAAAGGCACTCAAAATAATGAAACAAAACTAAATGCATCCATCCACCCACACTTAATTCAGTCCAGGGTCAGCATGGCTAAAGCCTAGCATTACAGAATCAGGAGCAAAGTAAAAATCAACCTTGGCTGGTGTGCCGATTAAAATCTATCAATCTGTTTTACACCTGCAGATCCATCATTCTTAAATATTTAAGGAGCACTAGTGGCATTTCAAGATGAAAATGAAAATAGGATCACGGTACCCACAAAACCTCATTTTTTCATACTTCAGATGTGAAGTATGGCTTTATGACCCAGTTCCACAATAAAATAAGCCCAAAGCCTTAAGGCGTTTTACAGACTGGGGCAGACTAAATGGCTCCTGACAGCACTGCTAAGCAGTTATTTCTCCGAGTTACTTTTTGCTATTGCTGTCTTTCGGAATGCTCCAACTAAATCTTTCCATGAGTGTTTTAATATTTGTTTGTTCACTGTACTTCTCTCAATGCCTTTTCTCTATTGCTGTCACTGTTTCTACTATACTAAGCGTCTGTCAAATTCCATTACACATTACACGGATAAACCCCTCGCAGGCCTTCATTAACATATTCTGCACGATGTAAAGCTCAGAGAAGGTTTTGCCCGAGAAAGTACAGAAATCTCCCACTGGGCGACTGACATCAACTACTGTAGCAAAGCAAACTTTTTGACATAGTGTCTGAAAATGGTAGAAATATGCTGTAATTTTAGTTAAACACGTCAGATCTCTTTGAAATTTTAGGATTATATAGAGAACATAAAGTTAGCAGGATATTTACTTAGGATATTAATGTTGGAATAAAACAAAATGACTTTGATAGTGTATACCAGTCAATGTAATATCCATCCATCCATTTTCTAACCCGCTGAATCCGAATACATGGTCACGGGGGTCTGCTGGAGCCAATCCCAGCCAACACAGGGCACAAGGCAGGAACCAATCCAGGGCAGGGTGCCAACCCACCGCAGGACACACACAAACACACACACCAAGCACACACTAACCAATCCACCTAACCTGCATGTCTTTGGATTGTGGGAGGAAACCGGAGCGCCCGGAGGAAACCCACGCAGACACGGGGAGAACATGCAAACTTTACGCAGGGAGGACCCAGGAAGCGAACCCGGGTCTCCTAACTGCGAGGCAGCAGCACTACCACTGCCCCACCGTGCCGCCCTTCAATGTAATATGTTGTATTCAATTCATAATTTATAAGCACTTTGAGCATGGGAAATAAACTTATTATTATTATTATTATTATTATAAATTCTGTTAATCTTGAGGTTTCAGAATGCATGCACATTTCCCAGTATCGCATCATTACAATGTTACTTTGAACTGTATACACAAGTATATTGCAGACCACTATAATGTGTGAAAGGCATTGTATATAATAAAGACATATTGATTCATACTGCTGTGAATCACAATGTGATTAAACCAGACAAACTGACACTATTAGAGTAAATGTAAAAGTGTAAAGGTGCAACAACATATGTCTCTTGTATTTAAGAAAGCCCCGCTTATTCCATGCACCTCACAACGTCTATTACAGAAGTGCTTCTGACCTTCATGTTTGCGAAAAAAAAAAAAAGGACTGCAACCTAAGCGGTATTAATTGACTGGCTTCCCCATAGACCCTTTGATTTATTGCTTGGCTACAACAGCAATCAACACTAATGTGTTATTCATCTGACCCCATCATTTGGCAATAGACGACATGGGAATCTACAGCAAGAAAAGATCTAAGGATTTAAAGAGATGCTGGCTAAAAAGAAAAATGGATTTTTCTTGCATCTTAGATAGTGGTTTAAAAAAATACAAAATTACGGTGGCAATCTCTATTTGAATATTGAATAATGCATTTAAAGTATGAAAACACCTATCCACTTAACCATGCACTGATTTTATGCTCCTTCAATGTTAGAATTACAGAGTGGTAGAGACAACCTCGGCTGTAAAGGAGCACAGAGCAGAAAAAAACCCTTGATAAGACACAAAGGCACAGGCAGAGCAACCTTAGAGCAGCACAGATGCAATGTGAATCCCTAAAACAACATGCAAAACTTTAAAGACACCCCACTGTTAAACAAACATGGGGGTAAGCACTGTGACCCATTCTGTCGTCACCAAAATCTACACCACAAAAAAACAATGAACCTAATTAGGGTTCTTTCAGTACCATTCTCACTTTTACTGAAACGTTTCATTTCTTTTTAAAGTACTAGTAAATGATTTCCTTCATGCTAAAATTAATTTATATATACAGTACAGTACATCTTGGGCCCTTCAGATAATTCACAAAAATACTGTATTTGCCTGAGATGGTTATTTTACATAATGGAAAACGGGATACTTTAAAGTTCCAAACACTCCTTCTGCAATAACTGAAGCAATACAATAAGGCAGAAGCTAACACAATAATTGACCACTTTCCAATAAGTAAAAAAATATGGGCAAAGTACAACCTCAACGTTTCAGTAGAGTTGTCGCAAATGTAGCCCTTTAACTTGCAAAGCTTACACTATGGCAAAAGTGAGCATAGCGACAAGACACAAGGTGGCCATCTTGTATCAATTACGTCTATCCCAAGCACAAGTTTCACAGCAGACAGATGTTTGCAGATGTGCTGTCCAAGCTTCTCTTCAGAAGCACAAACAAATGGGAAAGGCTGAGGATTCAGTAACACAGCAGATGACAAATAAATTAAGCTTACTTCCCCTCAAAATCAGAAGATATCCACGAACACTTTCAGCTCAGAACTGACAAATACCATTGGGATCCTGGTACATCGGTCTACAGTGTTCTCTGAAGTAGTCTTCGGGATTAAAATTAAAGCCAAGAGACCCATTTACGCATAAAAGACACAAGGACTGGGGTGCAGAAAATTTACAGCAGGTGCCCTGGACTGATGAGTCAAAAATGGAAACTTTTGGCTTTAACGGTAGATTGTTTCTCGGCTAGAGGGCTGGAGAACGATACTTGGATGAATGTCTGTAGGCAACGGTTAACGAAAGTGTGGGAAGTACTGGAGGATACTTATTCATCATGAAATACCATCAGGAAAGTGTCCGATTGGTCCTCATTTCATTCTGCAGCATGAAAATGGCCCCAAACACATGGCCAAAAATCATTAAAAAGAAAAAAATCTGCAGCAAAAGAAAATCCTGCATTAACTGGCATGGCTCTCAGAGTCCTGATCTCAACAGCCAGTCTGGAATTAGAGGTAGGACCACCAAAGTCTGCAGTGGAACTGTAGCAAGTTCTCCAAGAAGACTGGAAGGCAACCAGCCAAGTGAGGGCCTTCACAAACTGCATGAAAGTGGACCAAAGAGAACTACAGCGATGTTTCCCTACAGATTTTATTTTTTCTCCAGCCGTCTGGAGTTTTTTTGTTTTTTCTGTCCCCCCTGGCCATTGAACCTTACTCTTATTCGATGTTAATTAATGTTGATTTATTTTGTTTTATAATTGTGTCTTTCATTTTTCTATTCTTTAATATGTAAAGCACTTTGAGCTTCTGTTTGTATGAAGATGTGCTATATAAATAAATGTTGTTGTTGTTGTTGTTGTTTCAGGCAAAGGATGTCCAAAGGATGAAATAATGCTTTCAATTATGTTTTTTCTGTTTCATGCACATTATAGGAAGTTTATTGAGTAATAAACACTATTCATAGCATTCACTATTCCTGCATTTCAGCATGTATTCATTAGTGCCTGAGACATTTTGCATATTGCTGTTTATTTACCATATATGCAATGTGTGTATATATATATATATATATATATATATATATATATATATATATATATATATATATACACACTATATATATATATTTTATATATCCTGAGCCAAAGCATGTCCTTCTATCTCCCCATTCATTCTGCATGACTGCCTTTTAATACCAAAGGGTTTTTTGGCCTACCTTGGAGTCTCTGCAAGAACAACTACATGCAAAATGGATTGCTTTAATTTCTTCTGCTAAAGTAAGTATACTTTATTTCTTGCAGTTATCTTAAGGCCAAATTCTCTTCCAACAAACTATAGTGTTCATTTTTTTTTATAAATCTTCCTGGTGCTGCAGCAGCCTTTACAAAAGCACTCTCTCTCTCTTTTTTTTTTCTTTTACAAAAAGAAATCAAAGTAATCTCACTACGACATGTTGTTTCATCAGTGGGGCAATCCCACAGCACAGTGTCCATACTCCTTTGACATTGGCTTCAATTAGATTAACAGCTGAATGCTGCGCTGTGCATGTTTGAGCTGCTCAGAAGCCATCACATATGTGTCGTATTGTATCAGATTCCATCCGTTGTGCTTACTGTGTAATTTTTATATTGCCTTTATGTATTTTGTATGGGACAAACACAGTCTAATCCAATCTAAAAAAACTAACTGATCACATTTCAACAATGTAGTAAGAATTAATGGAATATTAGTACATGTAACAGTAGAATATACATATAATAAATGCATTTAAAAGTAATTGACAAAGAGTAGTGTGATAGTACGATGTTTTGGCTTTAAAAGTAAAACTACAGTAGGTATACATTAAAAATCCACTTGAACACAGAAATAATACACCAATACTGTACCAAGATTGATCTGATCAGAATTTGAACAAAGTCTCCTGAAAGTGTGAGATAGCAGCTCTAACTGCAGCACCACCCCAGAACACACAGCAATTAAAATAAAATATCCATACTGACTGGATTCTTCCATAGACCTGGATTATCTGTACAGAGAGCACAGTCTACAGTATATTATATGCTGTGTGAATAACTAAGATTCTGTCAGAAAGTGATAATATGCCGAAATTACAAATTAGATAAACTATGATATTGAAGAAACAAAAATAAAAAATGGACTTACTGTATCTATTTAAGGATGTGTATAAATATATAAAAATCCAGTTGTAATAGAAACTGCAATCTAAAAAAGTGAGAACAGGGAAATACTAGAAGCATAGTTAACAGACTTACTCTTGGTTCAGGTGTCATGGTCTGCAGGCTTGTGGCACCGTTCTCCAACAGAAAGGTCAATGTGCGTTTTAATAATAATAATATTAATAAATAATATTTACCAGGCTCCCTTCACGTGACAGATAACATGTAATTTTTTTATCAAAAAATACAATTATTGTCTTCATTTGGAGTACACCTTTATTTTTAGCTTAGAAATTCTTTAGTCTTTAAACTTATTCTGTATTCTTCTGGCAGAGGTGAACTATGGACAGGGTCTCGTTGCGCTGTGTGCTAGCTGTGGGCAGCATATACATATATATACACATTTATTTAGTGTAAGGTGAATCTGACTTATCTGACAGGAAAAACGGGTTAGTCAGTCAGTCATCCAACCTAAATATATCCTAACACAGTGTCACGGGGGTCTGCGGGAGCCAATCCCAGCCAACACAGGGTGCAAGGCAGGAACAAACCCCGGGCAGGGCACCAGCCCACCGCACGGCACACACACACACACACACACACACACACACACACACACACACACACACAAGGGACAATTTAGGATCGCCAATGCATCTAACCTGCATGTCTTTGGACTGTGGGAGGAAACCCAAACAGACACGGGGAGCACATGCAAACTTTAAGCAGGGAGGACCCGGGAAGTGAACCCGAGTCTCCTAAGTGTGAGGCAGCTGCACTATCCACTGCACAATGCATTATGAATTTTATTTTTTTATTAATAATTGACTTTTTCCTGGTTGTCTTTTTTTATTATTGTTGACTAGTGGTGAGCAGACCTTGTTGAGTTTGCTTCACCGGAAGTTTGGCAAAAATGCAGAAATGTCTGGGAATTTCAGCAACGTCAAGAAATATATTAAATCTAATCGGGAAGGAGAGGCTAAACTAGTTTATAGTGGATTATAAGGCTGCAATGGTCTTTTAAGTGTCTCTGAGCACTAGAGAAGTATCTGCCAACCAAGCTGTGTCCAAAAATGTGACCTGAGTTGTAAGGCAGCAATGCTGACCACTACACCATTATACCTCGCTGAGAAAAAATTACATCACATAACAAGTTGCATTGTCACTTTCTAAAGTGGGCTCAGTTACAGAGAAAACACACTTTTACAAAGACCAACATCAGAGAAATGCTGCATCAATTGAGCTCACACACAAGTCTCATATTTCACAGAAATAAAAACCTACAGAAGTGACTGATTGCGTCATACAGTCTCCTTAACCAATCTGAGATGCTTGGCTCATACAGCCTTGCCCCTCTGCAGCAGCAGTTAATAAATTGTGCACCGCCTGTGAGCTTTTTGCAGGAGCACCACGAGAATTAGGGAGATAATTCAACACTTTTCAAATCTTTAATTATTTAATTACTTGACTGCATTTCCATATCCTTTTAACCTCGTCAAATCCTCTCCTGCTGCTGTTATCAGCATTACTGAACATAAGACTGGATGTCTAATGGTGAGCAGTGCTGGTCAACAGCAAACACACAGTGTGACTGGATGGCTTAACACAAGATCTATGCTTCACGAATAACATAAGATTTTCCCAAGGACGCCTTTTATTTTGTTTGCTGTGTTGTCCACCAATTATCACCATAGACACCTATTCTAACAGAAAGTCTGCTTTCTTTAGTACCCCCATAAAACATGATTAAAGATTTTTCTCAGGCATTACTACTGAGCACATGGGGTAAGTACCTTATAAGAAAAGACATTTTTGGGTATTCTTTTAATCCAATAAATCAACATTAAACTAATGATTATGTAAGTAAAGAATAACACAAATAAAAAAAAATGAATGTCATAGACTTACCACAGTAGGTGTAGATGTGATTGGACTCTAAAAAGCGAACTTTCAAATTGTGAAGGACGGCAGGTTCATGGAGGTAGCTGAGGGCTGTCAAGTCATTCTCTCCCACCAGAATGTCAGGGTTTCGCAGAAAAGGCAGCTGGTTAGCCTTTGTGTTGACAGGGTACTCAATAATCTGTAATAGAAAAGATTGAAATGTCTCAATTTAAGGGCAGCAGTCTTGGTCCTGAAATAGCCAATGCAGCTGCACTATTTCATGTCAGCCACAGTTTTAGTAAAATGTCCACTCTCTGTATTTGGAAATACTGGTCAAACTTTAGGTAAGGCATCCATTATAAAGCAGCTATTTGTAATCTATCAGTGTCTTGTCTACTATTCTATTAGTAATAACACATTTTCATTAAAATTATAAGACTCTTGCAATATATTACTGTCTTGCTTAAATTCATGTTAAAAGTTTTATTAATATGTTTTTTAAAAACGCAATAGCCATTCAAAATAGACACCTAAACTAAAGTGTTACTGAAATATTTAATGCAATTATTTAATACCAGTAATGGCGCACTGCACGATAAATTACAGTGAATACACTTGAGCATTCCTAGTTTTCATCCTCTTTCTCTGTACGTTTAGCATTCGTTTGCTCAGAGGTCGATGCGCTTGCTGCTTCCTGAGCAGCTCTTCTTTTCTGCATCCTAGCGGTCTGCTTCTTTCGTCGGCATTTTTTCACGTTAAAACTGATTAAGTCAGTATTTGTGTTACAATTACTTAGTATGTTTTCCTTAATTTTTCACTTAAGCTGGCACTTAAGTCTTCAATAAGCCTCAAGAATAATTTAAGATATGAAGAGGTAGGGGAAGTGATGGTGAAGGTGGTAGGGAATGAGAACAGCACCCATACGCATGCACCACACTACAACAACAACAACATTTATTTATATAGCACATTTTCATACAAAAAATGTAGCTCAAAGTGCTTTACAAAATGAAGAATAGAAAACTAAAAGACACAGTAAGAAAATAAAATAAGTCAACATTAATTAACATAGAATAAGTAAGGTCCGATGGCCAGGGTGGACAGAAAAAACAAAAAAAAACTCCACACGGCTGAAGAAAAACAAATAAAATCTGCAGGGATTCCAGACCATGAGACCGCTCAGTCCCCTCTGGGGACTACTACTGTCCTGCTGCGCGCTGCCGAGAGTTGATTCTACAATAAAATAAAATAAAAAATAAAAAGAGGAATAACCTTGGAGGTCAATCATCCCCCTGAAAGCGGATAGTAGATGTCACGTAGCATATGTGTACCAAATTTCAGGTCAATAGGTCAAACAGTTTGCGAGGCTCAGGTGATTTAAAATCCTGGACAGACAAACGGACAGCCATGGTAGCGTATCTCTCTATTATAAAAAAAAATCTTGGGAGGGAGTCTAGGGAGACAAGTCGTGATCTTCTCGGAAGACAATATAAAGTCCCGCGAGACGAGGCAGTAAGACAACATTTAAAACAAATTCATGGACATTTAACCTAGCAGTTGTTGGAATGCTTTTGGCAGACACACTTCATGTGCTCCCAGCTCTTAAAACAACAACAAGTGAAAAGCACAACACGCAGCTTGCCAGCAGCAGCAAGCCAGCAGATGATCTGACCGCTTCTCCTTAGCATGCGTTCAGCACCAACCCCCAACCCACCCTCCCTTTCACAACACGAGCAGCAGAGACACTAAGTGGCAAAAGGACAGCTGCTATACAGGCTTTTAAATGATCAACACACAGCTTGACAAGCAGAACACGCAGCTCGCCAGCAGCAGCAGCAACAAGCCAGCAGATGATCCGACAGCATCTCCTTAGCGTGCATTCAGCTGCGCCCCCCCGTTCACAACATGAGCAGTGTTATACGTCCTGCAAGAAAGAGATGTAACCACGCCCGGGGCCGGAAATAAAGGACAAGTCTTGTTTTTACAAAAGTTTTAAAGGAAAAGTGAAAATAATGCATATGTAACAATTCCCATGAAAATGCCAATCTCTTAAAATTGTACAGTATATACGGCAAACCAAACCCAGGGGTGGATGAGCGCAGCGAGCAGGGTGCGGAGCCCCATAGTTATATACAAAGTCTAGCCATGGTACGTGTTGAAGACAGGTGACAGAATAATTAAAAAATATTTGCTACCTCTTGTTCCTTTCCTCTGTATTTGCGTGTGTCAAAGTCTCTTCACTGGTGCTCCCTTTCTCCAGCGCATTCCTACAAAGCCCCTTTCTCACCTTCTGTCTGATTTTATACTTGCTGTCTTTGAAGGTGACGCTCTCAGCGTGCCTCATACGCCTTTAACACCTCATCCTGAGTCTCGCACTCGCACTTCATTGTTTGATTGCATCACCAAAGCCAAACTGATCAATCACACTCAAGTCAAACTGACTAATCAGATTGCTAAGAGTGACTGGGCACACAAACCTTAATGTTTCATTATATAGTAGATTTTAATGATATCTTTTAACATTAAAGTCTATTCATTTTTCTGCCAATAGAAGGCATCTTTACCTTATTTCTATTTGTACCAAATCCTCATTTAATGCAAAAATGGCTGATAAAGAAGGAGCTCCTTTGGAATTAGTTCTACCAGTATCTGATATGAAAAGCTGTCTGTTTTAGTCTCTCACAAGGCTATAATTGTTAAATATACAGAAATGAAACTACATGATAAGCAGGAGAGTGCAACATGAATGATAGGCAGGCAGATAGGTAGATAGACAGACAGAAAGATTACTAGAGCTAGAATACCGAATTCAATTTAGGTTCACGGTGGGTCAAGGTGTATCTTGGGCTGGCCGTCAGTCCATCAAAGGGCCCACTTACATATTTGGCACTGCAAATTAACTTAACACACATATCTTTGGGGACATGAAAGGGGAAAACCAGAGTACCTGTAGAAAAAAAACCAAGCAGACAAGGGCAGAGCATGCTATACTCTTCCGTCAATAGAACTATTATAAATCAGAAGCTGGCATTTACAATAGGGACTTTTTAAAAAGACATTTAAAATGTTTACAAATGACATTATTTTTTGGTAGTATTAACACAATATCAAACTTCAGTGAAGCAGAACATAAAACGTTAACATACACTACACTTTCCTACCTTTTTGTACAAGTGAATAATCAATTTAAATGTGCAGGCAACTCTTTTCATCAATCAGGACTAATAAAAAATGTCTTTATGAAAATAGGCTGGCTGCAATTGCGAATGTCAAAAAGTACAGAGACTGCAAAAGCTATTCATTACAGGTGTTAGTTTTGACATACGTTCAATAAACAATTGATCACAAAAAAATAGTCATTTGATTTTATTATATTTTTTCATGTATGACAAAAATAGTCTGAGGATGATTTCTTTGTAAGCTTGTGGCTTTCTTAGCTACATTGCATCTAGCCAACAAACCCCACATACCGAGTAAAGGTGTAATTCAATCTCAAGAAAATGGGCTGTATGCTGCCCCAAAAATTTTAAGAGTAGATATTAATTCAGGGCGGCACGGTAGAGCAGTGGGTAGCGCTGCTGCCTCTCAGTTAGGGGACCCGGGTTCACTTCGTGGAGTTTGCACGTTCTTCCCGTATCTGCGTGGGTTTCCTCCCACAGTCCAAAGACATGCAGGTTAGGTGCATTGGTGATTCTAAAATTGTCCTTGGTGTGTGTGCCCTGCGGTGGGCTGGCACCCTGCCCAGGGTTTGTTTCCTGCCTTGCGCCCTGTATTGTCTGGGATTGGCTTCAGCAGACCCCCGTGACCCTGTAGTTAGGATATAGCAGGATGGATGGATGGATATTAATTCATTAATCTGGTACACCAGCTCATTTGAACAACAGTAAAATAATTTGAATGCAGCAGTCCATGAAAAGCTTGACTGTTGGCAATGGGATACTTGACTTAACTATGATAGATTTCGGCTTTGTGCTCTTAGTTTTATCAAGCTTTACATATCCTTGTTGCAAGCGTTGAATCTCCCTGTTGACAGCTTCATATCTGAGGAAAGCAAATGCGACAATTTTAATTCCCCTTGTGGGCCATTCGCCAAAGTGTTCATCGATTCTGTATGATTGTAGTGGGTCTAATGTCATAAAAAGAGAAAGCATAGCCAAGTACTATAAAATAAAATAAATAAATAAAAATCAGCTTTGGCATTTGGCACAGCTCTTGAACTGTCCAGTATTCTGCAAAATAATCAGTGCAGTGAATGCAACTCAATCCTCAGTGTCAGTTATACAAAGGAATATTGGAGGACAGTGTTTAGGGTGACCTTATGTATTTGTCAAAGGAAACATTAATAGTAAATAGTTAATGGTTTTCAGTAAGTGCAATTTCAATGTTTGGGCAACTCAGTAACCCTTCTTCAGGCAAGATCTTGTCTGAAGAAGGGGCCTGAGTTGCCTCAAAAGCTTGCATATTATAATTTTTCTAGTTAGCCAATAAAAGGTGTCATATTGTTTAACTTAACTCACTACATCCATAATGACTAACACAGTACAACACCCTAATGTTTGGACAAAAAAATCCACAAATTGCCAGATAAGCACAGTGGATGAATTTATCATCATTTTCATAATAACTGTACAACAGCATAACTGGCATTCACACATTAACACTAGAATTACCAAAGCCTACGAAGAAATCTGTCCCACCCTTCACACCTCTCCGTCAGCGACTTTTGTCCTGTAAATGTGTCGATAAGCAGCAAGCAGCCTGCTATCACATCCCCCCACCGCCGCACAGTTTTCTCAGCTCAAATTGGTTTCCCTGCATGTCAGTTGTTTAGAGTTGTATAGAGTAAAACGTCAAGCAAAATGACACCTTTTATAAATACTATATCGTTATTTGGAACACATGCATTTCATGTCTGTTCTGTGTCTAAAACAATCTACGTAAACACATCATTAAAACAGAAATATTTTTAAAGTTTTAGTAATAATTGACAAAATGTAGACATGAAGAGTATAATGTGTGATGCCTGAAGTCCAAATATCAAATAAACACTTTCCAAAAAGGTTGTAAATATAACAGAACAAGTGCGCTTCTATTCATGTGGGTTCTTTTTCTGCAGTTATATTCTTGAATAGAAGTGCACTTGTTCTGTTATAATGAAACTAGCTGTGCAAGCCCGTGCTGTAAAAAGCCCGGTCTCCTAGAAACCATGGATTCTGGCACTTCAATCAATGATGTGTCGGTTGTGCATTAGCAGCTAAGCGAGGTTCTCTTTCTTCGGCGGTTTCATTTTGCTGACCTGCTCAGCTCCATTGTCTATCAGTGGCTAAGCAGGTTTCTCTCTCCTCTGAGGTTTTATTTTGCCGATGTGCTCGCCTCACTTGTGTATTAGCAGCTAAGCGAGTTTCTCCTTTCTCTGCGTTTCACTTTGGCGACAGAGCCGCTTTCTTTGAGCTTCATGCTGTAGCCTCGCCCTTCCGGGCTGGACAGACAGACACACACACTTCCACGTGTAGACGTTTATACATAAGGTTATATACACAGCAAACATTCTTAATACACAGACTACAAGAGCTGCAACTGTAGTGTCCATGACTAGCACACTTTTTTCTGTTAAAACATTTTAACAAAAAATAACTTGAGAGAAACTTCGAAAGCCTGGGGGTATTTTACATTGATTATGCAGCAGCAAAAACAAAAAGAAAATGAAGACAAAATCTTAATTATACAAGTGAAATAAGCAATCAAAATCTGTCATAACTTCAACAAAGCTGTCATTCTCTTTATGTTCAGAGGAACAGAAACAATACATCATTAAACTGGTATAGAAACGCAAAAATTAAAATTTAAAGATCAAGCACAGGTAATGGCTTGCATTTACTTTAAATTTGTGCCTTCTTTTTCTTGACTCATAATTATTTTCAATCAAGAATTTTATTTTACTCATACAATAATTAAACAATTTCTGATGTTTGTCTTTTTGCAAACTTTAATTTCCTATAATATAGATTTTTAGCTAATGGTAATGTGGTTTAGTGGCTAAGACATTGGTCTTTAAACTAGAAGGGGATCTTCTTAAACCCCTCTGTTCTGAACCTGGCCAAGACATTTAACTTACATGTGCTCCAATTGTAAAAATGACTGTATACAAATGGAACAAATCCTCATTTTGTAAATCTTGTATATAAAAGCGAAACCCGTAATTGTTGATAAAAGAATTTCCTTTTATTTCCTCTCTTTCATTTTACCCAGTAATGAAATCTGACAAATAATTCATTCTCAGGGCTTCCAAGCATGTTTGATTCCATTGGCACCTTGGCTTTTGAGTACAATCAGCTTTTTTATTGGCTTTTGCACATTAGGTGATGGAAGAGATGTGTCAAGATATCCCATTATCCTTCAATAAAGATTTACAAAATCTAAAAACTCTTCCTTTTTCCATTGTATTTAAAAATGGAACACTTCAATAAGAGTACTCTGATATAAGCCTCTCCCAAGCTGATAACATAGTCTTAACATATTGTGTTTAAGTCAGTGATTGGCTACAGGGAGGCACTGGACTGATCACATCTCCTTCGGCTACAAGTGATATTATTAAATTAACATTATGGCTGCAGGTTCTAAATTACAAGGTAGGATGGTCTCCACATTTACTTCTACATATGGCAAAATGAAAAATAAACATAAAACCATGCCATGAGTTTACAAACCGACTTTTGTAAATCTGAAGAACGGCACGTCCAGATTTTATAAGCTGGTATTAGTTAAAACCTTGGAGGACCACAATGCTGCACTGGTTTACAAATGCATTCTTTAAACTGCACACTGCGTCTAATGAATGTTCTTGTCAGTCAGTTTCTAAACTAATTAAAAGACCCTGTTACTGATTTTTGCACTTGTAAGCACTTTTAGAATATAATACAGCATTGTATAAAAATCAATTATTTGTAAAAAGACAGATCTGAAGAATTGCAACAAGAATGTGACAACTGCAGGGACCCACAGTCATTCACACATTGTCTGTCTGAGTAGCTGAGGCAGGATGTGGGTCATTTAAATTAAATCTCCATCCACACGAAAATTGAATGCATTTAATAATAACAATAATTCTTTACATTTATATAGTGCTTTTCTCACTACTCAAAGCACTTTACACAGCAAGTGGAGAGCCACTTCAACCACCACCAATGTGTAGCATCCACCTGGATGATGTGATGGCAGCCATTGTGCACCGGTATGCTCACTACACAATAGCTATTAGGTGGTGAAAGAGTGAGAAAGATAGCCAGTTGGAAACAGGGGGTGATTAAGGGGTCAGAAACACCAGGTCATAATGGGCAATTTAGCCAGGACATCGAGGTACCCCCTGATCTTTACAAAGGATGTTTTGGGATCTTTTACGACCACAAAGAGTCAGGACCTCGATTTTACATCTCATCTGAAGGTTGGAACCATTTTTACAGCACAGTGTCTCTATCACTGCACTGGGGCATTGGGATCCACACACAGATAACAGGGTAAGAAGCCCCTGCTGGACTTGCCAACACCTCTTTCAGCAGCAACCCAAACTTTTCCTAGATGGTATTCCATCCGAGTACTGACCAGGTCTGAACAAGCTTAGCTTCAAGTGGATTACCTGTTCTGAAGTGCATATGGTAGGGCTGCTGGACATATGATGTAGACATTCACTTACACTGAGCATGCACACATTGGTGGAAAAATCCTTGTAAGGACAGTAACACCGCCAGCCATGAGATTTATCACAAAACTGTAGCGACTGCTAAATTATTTTCCTTTAGTGCATGTGTGCAGCATTGAAACTGTACAAAGCACAGTTTGGATGCATACAGGTAAGCAACACAAGAGGCGCCATTAAAAGTAACTCCTCTAGGTCCGCTATGTTGCAATATATTCTCCTTCTCTGAAAGGTGACCAATCAGGGAATGAGACATTGCAATAAGCAGTATCCAATCAGGGAAGGGCTAAGTAATATGTATGAACAAATCAGAGCACAATTAGAGTCTGCATTTTGAAAAGATTGTATTTTTACCTATCCATGTGGAATTAGTGATTTCTTTGGTATTAATGGTTCTGAAGAGAGTGAGTTCAAAAGTCTTTGTTTTGGGGGGGTTAAAAATGCCAGGATAGTGTGGAGATGCCGGTAGGATTTGGGTGAATGTTGGTGCAAAGCCTATATGCACTATAATAATAAGTGTGTCATGGCTCTGGAGGCAAAGACACGAGGCAAAATTGCAAAGCAGTTATCCAAAGTCTTCTGAGATTTGGAGATAGTGATATATGTGAGTGAGTAGGCTCTGCAGTGGACTAACAGTATGAACTTTATATGTTCCCCATCTCTACGTTGTCTGCATGGATTTTCCACAAGGGGCTGTGATTTTTCTCTCCCATCTGTAAAAACATGCAGTTTAGGTTAAATGGTGACGAAACCTATGGTAGTATTGAAAGGTGCTGGATAGAATATGTTTGAACTTTATTTTTGAACCTAGACAAATTTTAGCAGTATAAAAAAAGGATGAATTTACAAAAAGCATTATAGTACTATGATCATCATAAAAATTTTAAATTGGTTGTTTCTTAATGAGTGTTTCCCAAAATCCATTGTAACTAAAGTACCACATTAAATTCATCACAATTTTCATAACTTCTCGAACCATTCATTAATCTTTAAGTGCTTTATAAAATGACTACCTCTTGCACCAACCTTAGCAAAAGGCAAAGGTACCTAGAGAGAGCACATTAAATGTTGACTTGAGTAGATGATATTTGATTATGTGCCTGTTTACAGTATATGCTTATGCCTTATTGGTTATTAAAATATTAATGTCATGCCTACTTCATATTCCATATCTTAACTTTATTTCATCCCACCGCAGGACAAAAAAGCACACTATTTAATGAAGGTACTTTCAATCAATTCATTTTCATTTGATTTGTGATTTTTTTTTAACCAAAGAATGTCTGCTAAATTCAACTGGAAAAGCTAATATTACTTTTGAAAGTGTGTATGTTTAAACAAGAGTTGGACAGGAAGGTGCATTTGGATAGAAGGTTTAATCAGCATGACAATGACTCATAGGAATGATAATTCAAGACACAGAAAGATGCAAATGTAAAAGTAAACACTAATCAAGTGTTATTACTATTACAATATCTCAACATAGATAAACTAACCAGTGTGTATATGTTTGTATAAAAAAAGATTTGAAAAAGGTGCTTGGAACCGTTAATTCGTTCTCATGTTTAGCTAAAAGTAGCTTCACTGACAATTTTAGCGGATGCAACTCTTGTTATCAGCTAATAAACTGCTCCATAAAGGAAAGGGGTTTTAAAAGCATTGTCAGAGACGGAGAAAACTGGCTTTAAGAGACTTTACATGAGGAAAACTGAGAACAAGCAATATGTCTGGCCAAAAAAGACGAACACTGCACCAACCAAAAGCCAATTATCCACTAGATGTGCAGCCTGCTGTATGACTCTGATTTGAATTGTTCAAGTTGTATGTCTTCACCTTTTATTTTATCTAACATTTCATCAAATGCTCAGTTTATCTGCAAATAGAGTTTAAATTGAAATAAAGATTGGGTGTTCTGACTGAAACTGCATATTTGTTTAGAGACGCTAGCAATTCTAACCCAGAGTGCAATTGTCAAGGTGTTCAGCAATATAATGAGTTGTGCTCATTCAAGTTAAAGCCTTTCAGAGTTAGCGAACTGAGAGCAGGATGTGTTCTGGGCATCCCATCAGGAACAGACTCCTGTAAGACAATTTAGTGTAAGCCTTGGAAGGTTTTTCAAAAAAACAAGGATAATCAGTACAGTTTGTGGTCCCAATGTAAGCAGGCTCCTGGTCTTTGTTAGGGTATGAACTATGCAGAGGTTCAGCTCTTGCACTGGGGGAAAGTGAGGTTTAAGTACCCTCCCTTAGCCGTTGTTAAAGTATTTCAGAAGTTTTGCTGTAGAATCCTTTACAAAGGAAGCCAGCCCTTACTAAGGATTGCAAAAGCACATATTGTAGAATGTACTGTATATATAAATCAATGCTAGGTATTTCCAGCATTAACTTGTCCACCAATGAAAAAGAACCTTTGAACGCTAAAATGCCTTTCATGGACACTTTCACAATAAAACACCACGTTCCTTAAAACCTCCACTATAATGTGTAGATCACTGTGTTTCATGCAGGAGAGACTAATAATAATAATAATAAATCACAACACATCTATTTTTAATTTTAGTTAGAGCACAGACAGGTGAAGTGACTTGCTGAGGTTGAGAGAGTGTGGGAAATGTGTTTAGTGTCCTCCTCATTATATACCTCAACACACAGCCCAATTCAGAAATTACTAAGCAACTTGGGCCATTTATACCACGTTTTATATTTCAGAAGATTATTTCAATCAAAGTGACAGACTGTTCTGAACAATTGATTCATGAAAATAAAAAAAATCAGAATACTAAGAAATTAGATAATATGTTTAGATAAGCTCATTGTGGAATAAAAAAAGAAGTTAACTGGAATGCCAGTTTTGTTCTTATTAAGGAGAAAGAATCAAACAGCAGCCTTTTTTTAAAAAATAACATTATCATTCAACAATTAATAACACTAAAGAACACATTTTTCTAAGAGTTTTCTAAGAGATTATTATAGGCAATTTCAAGCTAAATAGAGATAGGTGGACAGATAGACAGACAGACGGACAGACAGACAAATATGAAAGGCACTATATGATAGATAGATAGATAGATAGATAGATAGATAGATAGATAGATAGATAGATAGATAGACAGACATTTGTGCATAGGGATTTGGAGAAACCTCAGATTAGCTTTTATTGAATGTATCCTGTTTAGTTGCTACACGATGTTAACACATGGCATTAGTTCAACTGAGCTAAAATGTGTTGCTGCTGATTTTCAGTTGCATTCCACATCTGATGCTTCTCATTTCACTGTTCAGCATTGATGGATTCACCTTGCCCTGATACCACTCATCACTGTATTGAGCTTGGGAAACCTTTCATATTCATCACTGACTACACCACGATTAGCAGGGAAGAAGTTCAAGTGTGAAACATGAAAATTAATCTTTATTGACATGTTGCATTTCATTGTTTAGTATTCTTGCAGCACGTTGTCAACTAGCCAGATGTACTTTGGTTCTCTGTAGCTACCAAGAAAATTCTCAACAGTGTGCCTTCTGTATGATTTCCTCCAGCACCCCCACTAGCATTGATTATGTATCTTATTTGTGAATCAATGAAAATGCCTTCTTTAATCCATGCATGGAAACATCTGTCCTAAATATGGAAATCCTTCCCCTTCCTAGATCATCGATTTCACAAACTTTTTTTTTTAACAGTTCAAGTTTTGTAAGGAGAGGAAGTAAAAATATATCTGTTAGGTTGGCAAGTGGTTTAGGTGCCTCACACTTCTGTTGTGCCACCAAATACTTACAAAGCAGACAGTTCTTTTTAATGTAATGAGACTCTTTGGCACTGCTGTCAGATCACAAATGAAACAACAGTAGCTGGTATATCTCAGCTGCATTTCTCATAGCAGTGTCACTACTTTCAGATTACCACATATGTTGTAATTTTTTATGCTGTATATGCATACTTATCATATGAAAGGAAATCACAAAAACAGGTGGCTGCAATAAAAGAAGCATGTGAATGGAAATTTTAAAGGTGATTTTTGTGAGCATAAAGGCCAAAATTAATAAGATACATCCACCCAAACGTGATCAGGAAGTAAACCATTTATAGTCCAGTTTAATTACCATTCACTGCTAACTGGAAAAAATTTTCCAACCAGTCAACAGCTTTTGAAAATGACACCAAGCATGGATTCAGCTTTATAAGAATATTAAACACACTTTTCATAAAAAAAAAACTTTTAAATTAAGTAACCTTGTCTGTGTAAATTGAGTAAAGACAGAGAGTGGTTGGGCAAGACAAAGGCAGATGGCATGACCCATCCATGGTCTAAATATCAGTCTGCAGCAGGGAACCTGACATGTGTGCCTCTACAGGTGATTAACAACTTCAAATGAAAACTTAATTTTCTTAAGAAACTCTGAGGAGAAATGTGACTTTTTTGCCTGGTGAGAGATAATTCTCAGTTAAAAAATTATTTTCTAGACTACAATCTGAGGAGACTCATGCTCCATTAAAAAAGGAGCTTTGTTCACAACATCAGGATGCATTGCCTAATTCTAAAAACCCAGCAAAAGCAGTAAATTAACTGATAAGAAATGAGGAAGGGCGGCACTGGAATTACACCACCAGATCCAATGGGATGAGTCCCATCCAGGTCACTTACAGTATATTTTACAAATTCTTAAACATGTCTGAGTGGAATTTCTGAATCCTTCAACATTCCAAAGAAAGGTACATTATGTTAACTGATTCCTACAGTTTGTGGGAGTTTGAGTGAGCTTGTCTGGTGATGGACTGGTGTTCATCCAAGGTTTGTCCCTGCCTTGCTCCCAGTGTTGCAGGGTTATTGCTCAGGCTTCCCTCAGCCCTGTAATGGACTGCTAGATTAAGCAAACTAGGTGACTTGATTGATGGATCAACAGACTGAAGTACAATTCATGGATATTGGGGCTTAGAACAATTAAGATTTGTCATCTTTTTAAAATATAGATTTTAGTATATACTCATCCAACACAGCCATTAATAAATACTTCTGATAGTAAAAAGAACTTCTGAAGACAGAAGGAAGACAGACTTACTAATGTTGCTATCATTTCCCAAGCCACTATGGTGCAGTGCACTGTAACCTCAGAGGAGTACCAGTAAGGACAACAATGATGGTTCTCCCTGGAACATATCCAAGCTGAGAGGAATGTGCATGGACACATAGTGATGAAATGGGGGAAAAGAGCCAAGCAACACCAGGGCTTTGGGTGTTCATTGCATAACACAGAATTGACTATTGTGGGTAACCCATATGTGATTATGGGCCAGGCCTTTAAAGCACCTTCTGGCCACATAGCCTTTAACGTTGAAGTTGAAGTAATAAATGGACAAGGTCTAAAGTGGCAGGAGAAAGGTAGACAAGATGATTTTTAAGGGAGTGTGATTAATTGCTAAAGGGAGTGTACTGCAAGTGTTGGTTTTCTTCCTTCATCTTTATATATATATATGTATATATATATATATATATATATATATATATATATATATATATATACACACACATACTGTATATATAAAATCCAATGTCTGTATGTCTGTCCGCTGTTCAAAAGAGAACTGCGTAACGGATTTAGATCAGGTTTTTATCTATAATTTGCTTGAACATTCCGGTTTATTTTGCGACTTCTCTCATTGCACTAAGTATCATAGTTTTCTTGCGGTACTGGCTTATTTGAGTGAATCTGAGAGAGGCGCAGCACACCCATGGGTGCTCCAGCCTCAGGGCGTGTACCTTATACTTCCGCTTAGCTAGAGAATGAAAGAACTATACTTAATGGATTTAGATTGGGCTTTTTTTTCTATAAATTGCTTCAACATTCCGGTTGATTTTATGAATTCTCTCATCGCGTCATGCATCATAGTTTGCTTGCAGGTTCCGAGATAGAGACTGCGGGCCGAAGGGAGAGGGAAGTGTGATGTCAGGAGTAGGGAGCCGGGCAGGGCTCTTCTCACTCACACGGCAGCCTCCATTTGACTCACTGCACCTCTGTGTTTTGGAGCATACCTTGCCTCCACTTAGCTAGCGATACCCATTTGTTTTTTTGATTTTTAAAGTTTGTCCTGTTTCACTACTACGCAGACGGAGCCACGGGGGACGGCTAGTCTATACTAATAAAAGGCAAAGCCCTCACTGACTGACTGACTGACTGACTCTCACTCACTCACTCACCACTCACCACTAATTCTCCAACTTCCTGTGTAGGTAGAAGGCTGAAATTTGGCAGGCTCATTCCTTACAGCTTATTTACAAAAGTTAAGCAGGTTTCATTACGAAATTCTACACGTAACGGTCATAACGGTTGACAATGTCCGCCATGTTGAACTTTCTTATTTATGGCCCCATCTTCACGAAATTTGTTAGGCGGCTTTTCTGTGCTAACCGAAACCAATGTACATACTTATTTTGGTGGTAAGATGCCACTGTCAGCCGCCATATTGAACTTTTCAACGGTCTTTGTTACTTATGGACCCATCTTCAAGAAATTTGGTACGCGGGTTCCCAACGCTAACTGAATCCTACTTGCGTACATATATACGTCCATAGCCTGCAGTTCGGTCACCGTGTGAGGCGGCATTGGGTCCCCCATCCCAACGCCTCCCACGTTGTTGGCTGCCTGCCTATATAAGGCCGTCCATCTCTCCGGTCTCTACATTCCCTTCCTTGCTTCGCCACGGGATTCACGTCTCCCTGCTGATAACTACAGACTTTTTATTTAATCCACGGTTTCTCCGCTGTTTTATTGTTTGTTTATTATGATTATAGTTATTGTGTAGGTATTTTAGACTTACTTTACATTGTTCAGGTACCCATTTCCTTTATCATTCCAACTGTACCCCCATTAACATGTCTATCAAGGTGATCACCATTGATCAAAGAACTGTCACTTACCGAGTGGTTTCCATGCCCGGAGATGGCACCTGCCTTTTCCATTCTCCTTGTTACATATTGCACGGCCATATCAGGCTCACTCTTGATATCCGGAGGAACATTGTGTCTTATGTATTGAATGACTGGGACAGGTTCAAGGTGTGGACTGATGACGGTACAGGAGATAATTATACTACACAGGAGCAATAGAAGAGTGAAATGCTTAAGCCCTTCACCTATGGTTCTGCATGTGAGTTAATGGCTGCCGCTGAATTGTTCCGTTGTCGCTTTCAAGTGTACTGAAATGGCCAAATATTTTACACCTTTCGACAACTGCCAATGCCTTTTAAACATCTTAGATTGACAGGTGACGATTTCAGTAGTGGACACTTTGATGTTTATGAATGTTTAAACTCTCAAAAGCTGGATGAAACCAGTTGTAGGCTTACAACGCTTGACAGATGCCGAATGTCACTTCAACACAAGTCCTGCAAATACTAACGTAATTGAAACAAACCATGAAACTCAAACCGATTATGACAGCAGCAATCCAAGCTGTGAGATTTCAGACAAGATTACTGTTCACATGGCCAACTGTACGTTGCATGCTCAAGAGTAAGCTCAGCGCACAGCTTGGTCATATTACAACCGGAGGGCCGAACTCGCAATGTGGTATACAAAGAGATCCTTAACAATTAATTATTGGTATATTTTCCCTCAGTTTAAAAAGGTTTAATTTTCTTCTTAATAAAAATTTTAAGGCAGTACTTTGCCACTGCGAAGCGCAGGTATTTTGCTAGTATATATATAAAATTCAATATCTGTCTGTCTGTATGTCTGTCTGCTTTTCACGAGCACTTAATGGATTTAGATTGGGTTTTTTCTACAGTTTGCATGAACATTCCGGTTGATTTTACGACTTCTCTCATCTTATTATGTATCATAGTTTGGTTATGGCACCGATTTATTCATGTGAATCCGAGAGACAGACTGCAGGCCAAGGGTAGGGGGTGGCACAACCTCAGGAGTATGGAGCTGGGTGGGTCCCTCCTCACTCACGTGCCAGCCTCCATTTGAGTCGCTCTACCTCTCACCATGTGTTGAAGTGTACCTTCCCTCCGCTTAGCTAGCGATACCTGTTTGTTCAGCAGACATTATCATCTAGAGATTGTTAAAGAGTAATGTTTGATGTGTTTAAGGGGGAGATCACAGCTACGTATGCTTTAGATGGTACCTGCTGAATGGCGGAGATATCACAGCCACATTCTCTTCTCACCAGGTGGGGGGTGCTCTCCCGTCAGAGCTGAACAAGATCAGATACAGTGGCAACATTTGACATTGGAGTTTACCTACCTTCCGCTTGGCCAGAGATACCCTGCCAACTTTTTACAGCTAAATTCTCACCCCTGACAGCAAAACTAAAAATACTGTATATCAAGAGGCCCTCAGATATGATTTATAAAGTTTGTCCTTTTTCACTACTACGTGGGCGGAGCTGCGGGGGACAGTTAGTTTTGTTAATAAATACCTTGTTTGGTCTTACAAGTTATCACTTGGATTTGGGGTCAGCTCTTGAGCATGCACAACATTCCAAAAATATTTTGCACTATTTTACACACACTCTCATCAAAGGTAAATGGGTAAAAAAAAACAAAGCTGCAGAAAGGCGACTTAATCAGAAATATAATTAATTGTGGGACAACAGACATTATAGAAATCATTTATCTTACTTCTAGAACCAAACAAGACTAATTAACATGAGAACCAAGGAATGCTAATGTAAATGAATTATCTTTGATAAGAAGTCCTGACCTTTGACGAGCTGCCGTGTGTCTTAAGTGTTGTGTTAATCAGGGCTCTGGAGTCGGAGTCGTGAATGAGAATTTTGTGACTCTGACCCCAGCACTTGAGTCTCAAGTGGCTTAATAAGTTGGACTGCGAGTCATACACGTGTTAAAGCTGTGCACGGGGCACTCCGCTTTTTCATCTTGTTTCCACATATACCCTGACCGCACCCATCAACTGTTTTAGAATGAACCCAGCGCAACTGCCACAAATAAACAATTAAAAATCTAGTAGAGAGTTTTTCCTTTCTAATGAAAACATGTCTGACATATTTTGCATTTGTGTATTTATATTTATATAAGTATTTAGAAAGCTGCCATTACCTGCTATTAAATCATAGGGATGAATGTCTTTACACAAGTTCAACACAATTTGCTTTTTTTAATTGCTTAATGCTTGCAGGGAGCACATCTTGCTTCTCTCTGTAACACAAATTGGCTTGGCCAGGGAGCAGTAACAGCAGTTCTGATACTTCAACTTCTTTCCTTCTGAATCTAAAACCAGTAAAAATCTGCTCAAAATGCCTGACTAACCTTTTCCTTTTTCTTACATGTGCTGTACAGACCACTGTTGATATCCTTTGCACATCTGATTATGCAATTTTCTCAATAGGCTTTGGATATCTGGGGCTCAGAAATGACATGATCAAAATAAAGCCATTAAAACCTGGCTTTTAATACGTAAAGATGACAGAATTTTAATAATACAAAGTTTTCATTTTTTTTCATGTTCAAAGTAATAACATTTTTTACTGCAGGTTTATAAAACATTAAAGACAATTTATGATCTGCTATTTTTCAATACTGGCCACTAGTGAGGCGTAAAATATATGTTTTGATTTGCATACAGTTTCTGATACCAAAATTCGTCATGTGAATTTATCTTCATTTGTTGTCCATTTTATTTATTTATGTATTTATTACTGCTAACTTAGACCAGAGTAATAGTTGACGAGCATACAGTACCCACTGATGGATGCATGCCCCCCAGACTTAACTATTTTTTTCTTTCCAAAGACCTTGACACACTAGATATGGAGAGGGTGACTTGTGGCACTCCAAAGTCATTTTTAAAACACTGTTGCCTCTGGAAATTTTTCCTCCTTTAAACTGCTGATGTTTAGCTTAATCATTCTTTGAGTGTATGTGCCTCTGTCTACTGTATCATTCTGTTTCTTAAACTAAAAGAAACATTTTGCTTTATAATATTTTGATGTCAAATTAGCAATTCTGACAGAACATGATAAGGTGGAAACACTTGGGGTCTTTTAATTTATATGTAAACAGTCCACATGATATATTCACAGCTGAATTTTCAAGTCTCTGTGACTTACTTAATATTATGCAGCATACTGTTAGTTACACTCACTGCTACAGCCACTCTTGATGTGATTTAAATGGTTGGTCTCAGCTTAAATTAATTGGAAGACATACATATGGGTGTTTAATTCTGATATTACCATTGATTATCATTTGCATCTCTGTAATTAATCCCCCTATTTACTCCCATACCATTAGCTCTTTCATGACTCACTACATTTCAACTGTTTATTCAGTTATATAATCCATCCATCCATTTATCCATTTTTATCCAGAGCAGGGCAGCTGGACCATATCCCAGTAATCCTTAGGCAGAATGCAGGAACCATATCTGGACAGGACGGCAATCCATCACAGGGGGATTGAACACATACACACAGGTCAATTTGAAAAACACAGTCCTGCAAGTCTTTTGATTATGAGAGAAAACCGGAGCACCCAGAGGAAACCCACCCAGACAAAGAGAATAATTCTGATGTTTGATGTGTAACCATTCTTGATTTTGTGGCACCCGATAAATTATGTCCATTAAGGAGCTCTCTTAATACAGTTCATGGTCACAGATGAGTGAGCCTACCCTGGCAGCATTTTAGCATAAGACATTATAGGACAAAGGTGGTATTCCCCATTCTGCTAGGCTTTATTATTGGCACACAAGGCCTGTTAAGATTGCATACAGTATTGACAACAGGTATGCAGACATCCAGCTGCACCAAATCCTCACTTGCATTCCAAATGAAGTAGCTGAACTGTAGTCGCTATCCAGTCTCAGCTGTGTACTTCATCTGATAACGAAGGTGTAAATCAGAGTTGAACTTACAGAAGGCACCTCCAGACCAGACGGTTCCAAATGGAAACTCAAGTTCAGACAAAGTGCTATAATTCACAAGTGACAACTTTGATGGGTAAAATAATGCACCTGTTCTGTAACTGGAAGTGACCTTGATCCAACCATGAGAGGTTAAACCCTTCTTTAAAACAAGCTGCATTGATCTCTGAGCTTTTGTCTTGTACTCGCCTGCAATCTCAGATATGCACTCCTCTCTGAAACCTAAAAGTTGATGAGCTCTGGGGAGCTGAACACTAAATCTCTTCTTTTTGTGGATCTGTAAGTTGAGATCCACCATGCCAAGCAAAGCATTGTGCCAGTGACTGAGCCCAGTCTGAGAAGAAGAAGGGAACGACAGCATCTAAAGTCTTATGCCAGAGAAAGTAATGCTTATCCTTACAAAGTTGCAGAGGACACAGCAGAAACCTTAACATCAAGGTGAAAACAGCACAAACAAAAGACCATGTCACAAAGAGAAAGAGTGCACTCCAAAGTAAGACGAATCCTTCACATGAACCTGGAGCAACAACAGCAATGACGCCTAACATGAAACTGATTAACTGTGTCAAAATAAGTTTAAATAGCAAGTAAATAGCCAGCCTCTTCTGTGTTAGTGTTTGTCTTGCATCCTGTCTTCTACACCAATTTATATGCAGCTACCATGTTTCTGTAATTCTTGTGTTTATCAATTTATTATATTATTCAGATTCTTAAAATGTATAAAGCAGGAGCCTTACCAAATGATTTAATTTATTATCGGTGTTGCTGAAAGGAAAACCGATAATTAATCAACCAAGTTAAAATTCATTCCCAGTTCCCCTAAGTTAAAATCACTAAACTTCCTACATTACTTTGCCGTCCCTTGGGGTGGGCAAGTTAAAATCCATTTTCTTTCCTATAGTAGGAAAAATCCTAGTAAAAAAGCACAAGCTCCTTAAATGTAATCAGCACTCAAATGATAAAATTCTTTGGCTAACACTGAAATTAGGACAAACATACAGTAGAATCGAACTACCGGCTAATAAAATTAACAGCTCAATACAATCAAAGTGAAAGATCTCCTGAAACAATTCTCAATAATGAAATGAAACAGAATTTAAAAATAGTGCAGTTAATCAGGGACAGACTATTTTATTGAGTTTGACTGCTAAGTTATATTAAAAAAATTCACAAAGTGTTAATTCAGGAAAGTAAAATGTAGTTATTGTTAGGATCTTTTGGTTTTCATTTTCTCAACTCTGATCGATGTGATTTATTTTGGTTTTGATACACAATTTCACATCCAGGTTTTTGATCCTATACTTGCTTTCTGACCATACAGTCTCATTAATCACAAAAGATATTCATCTGCCAGTGGGGCCAACTAGATTTGTTAAATCTTTAGTCGAAAATCTTTGCATCTCTGGCCATAATACTATCTCATAAACTCCTTCTATAAAATCATTCTCATCTTCAACAGATATCTTTCTTACAAAACTCCCAAAACAGGAGTTACTACCTGATATGCCCGATACTTGAGATAGAATTTCACTTTTGGTCAATTACTTCCTATTTTCAAACTCCTTTGTTGCATCCTTTCCACTTTCTGAAAATAGCAGCACCATAGATCCATATTTGTTCAAATGTGAAAAAAATGATACATCTCTCTTCTCAATGATTCACCAGCTCCAATAATGCACCTTTCTTTTTCATCCCAAAAATTTCAGAAACCCATTTATTAGTTTCACAAAGAGCATTCCTAGCCCCAGGTTAATATGCATTCTCATCAGTTGAAGCTAATCCCATGATGAAAATATTATGAAAACCAAAATTAAGGCCATAACCAGAAATTCTACTTTCTTCCTCCTCCCTCTAAATTTTATGAGCAAGCCTTAGGCAAACAGCTACCATCCTATAAAGATCATAAAAAACTCTGCTTTAAATTTGGCCATTTTCTGCTGCCTTGATTCAACTGTGCGTAACTTTATCATACTTCACTCATTCATGTATCATTTATCAACGTAAAGGGCAGACATTTTTCTTTTCAGACGTTTTATACTGGGGAATGAATTAGGTTGTGCACAAAAGTTACAGCTCAATAAATTGTAAAATGTAACTACAATTTTTACAGAAAACTGCACATCGGGTGTTATTGTCATAAATGTTGGAACAAGCTTCCAAAAACTATAAAAATAGCAGAATGTATTAAGAAAAACTAAAAAGTTGATATCAAATGCTTAGAACTGATGTGTAGTTGTAAATTTCCAAAGTAGTAAAAAGAACTGGGATTCTCTTTCTCTTTTCTCCACTTTTACTATAGAATCATTATTCTTAATTCAGCACTCTTATTGTATATGTCTAAGTGAAAGCCAGTGATTATTTTTTCAGTTTATATACATTTGTTTAGTAAAACTGCACAGCAAATAAATATTACAACACAATAAAGTAAATGTTCAACACTAAAAAATCAATTTGTAAAGTAAAACCATATAATCAGAATGATTTGCAATTTCTCGTTGTGACACCCAATGCACTAGAACCCCTGTACATGCTCAAATTCTGTAACAAAACTGAACAGATCAGTGTAATTAGAGGCACAGCACCAAAGAGATATTCAAAGAAAACAAATCTTTATTAAAATGCCAGCAAAACAACAACAAAAAATCCTACTGTCATGTACTTTAAATTAAAAACAGCCCTCTGCAATGACACCAACTTAAAATACACCCATCAGCCACTTTATTAGGTACACCTATATAACTGCTTGTTAGCGCAAATATCTACACTGTGTGCACAATTATTAGGCAAGTGAGTATTTTGACCATATCATCATTTTTAATGCGTATATTCCAACTCCAAGCTGTATTAACTTGAATGCTTATTGGATTTAAGCACGTCAGGTGATGTGTATTTGTGTAATGAGGGAGGGTGTGGCCTAAGGAGATCAACACCCTATATCAAGGTGTGCAGAATTATTAGGCAGCTAGTTTTCCTCTGGCAAAATGGGCCAAAAAAGAGATTTAACTGACTCTGAAAAGTCAAAAATTGTAAAAAGTCTTTCAGAGGGATGCAGCACTTTTGGAATTGCTAAGATATTGGTGTGTGATCACAGAACCATCAAACATTTTGTTGCAAATAGTCAACAGGGTCGCAAGAAACGTGTTGAGAACAAAAGACGCAAATTAGCTGCCAAAGATTTGAGAAGAATCAAACGTGAAGCTACCAGGAACCCATTATCCTCCAGTACTTTCATATTCCAGAGCTGCAACCTACCTGGAGTGCCCAGAAGTACAAGGTGTTCAGTGCTCAAAGACATGGCCAAGGTAAGGAGGGCTGAAACCCAACCACCACTGAACAAGAAACATAAGTTGAAACGTCAAAACTGGGCCAAGAAATATCTGAAGACAGATTTTTTTCAAAGGTTTTATGGACCGATGAGATGAGAGTGACTCTTGATGGACCAGATGGATGGACCTGTGGATCAGTAATGGGCACAGAGCTCCACTCCAACGTGGAGGTGGGGTACTGGTATGAGCTGGTATTTTTAAAGATGAGCTAGTTGGACCTTTTGCATTGAAGATGAACTCAAAATCAACTCCCAAACCTACTGCCAGTTTTTCAAGACACTTTCTTCAAACAGTGATACAGGAAAAGACCATGATTTTTATGCAGGCCAATGCTCCATCACTTGCATCGAAGTTCTCCACTGCGTGGCCAGCCAGTAAAGGCCTTAAAGATGAAGGAATAATGACATGGCCCCCTTCCTCATCTGACCTAAACCCTATCGAGAACTTGTGGGCACTTCTTAAACGCTAGATTTACGGGGGAGAAAAACAATACACCTCTCTGAAGAGTGTCTGGGAGGCTGTAGTCACTGCTCCACAAAAAGCTGATCGTCAACAGATCAAGAAACTGACAGACTCCATGAATGGAAAGGCTTATGACTGTTATTGGAAAGAAGGGTGGCTATATTGGTCATTCATTGATTGATTTATTTTTTTTTTAAATGTCAGAGATGTTTATTTGTAAATTTTGAGGTGTTTGTTTATTATTCTCACTATAACAGATGAAAATAAACAAGTGAGATGGGAAAATTTTCATTTTTCCTTTAGTTGCATAATAAATCTGCACACTAATAGTTGCCTAATAATTGTGCGCACATATGTATTCCCCTGATGATGTTCACACTCACGTTTCCGTTGTGAAACATTCAGGTTTCAGGTTTATTAACATTTTGGATTGACTGATAGCACTGTGTTTGTTCCATATTAAAATTAATCCTCAAAAATACAACTTGCCTAATAATTCTGCACTCCCTGTATTCAGCCAAACACACAACAGCAGTTCAATGCATTTCAGCATGTAGACATTGTCAACGTGACCTGCTGAAGTTCAAACTGAGCATCAGAATGGGGCTCAAAGGTGACTTAAGTGACTTTGAAAGTGGCATGGTTGTTGGTGCCAGACAGGCTGGTTTGAATATTTCAGAAACTGCTGATCTACTGGGATTTTAACGCACAACCACCTCTGGGATTTACATAGAATGGTCTGAAAATGGGAAAATATCCAATGAGCAACAGTTCTCTGGATGAAAATATCTTGTTGATGACAGAGGACAGAGGAGAATGGCCAGACTAGTTTGAGCTGATAGCAAGGCAACACTAACTCAAATAATCATGTGTTACAGCTGAGGTACGCAGAAGAGCATCTCTGAATGCACAACACTTCAAACCTTGAAGCAGATGGGCTACAGCAACAGGAGACCACACCAGGTGCCACTTCTGTCAGCTAAGAACAAGCAACCTAGGCTACAATTTGCACAAGCTCACCAAAATTGGACAACAGAAGATTGGAAAAATGTTGCCTGGTCTGAGGAGTTTCAATTTCTTCTGCAACATTCAGATGGTAGGGTCAGAATTTGGTATAAGCAACATGAAAGCATGGATCCACCCTGCTTTGTATCAACGGTTCAGGCTGGTGGTGGTGGGGATGTTTTCTTGGCACACTTTGGGCTCTTTAGTACCAACTGAACATCATTAAAATGCCACGGCTTACCTGAGTATTGTGGTGGAACGGGAGATTTGCATCACGGATGTAAAGCCGACAAATCTGCAGCAACTGAGTGATGCTATTATGTCATTAAGGACAAAAATCTGAGGAATGCTTCCGGCATCTTGTTGAATCTATGCCATTATGAATTATGGCAGTTCTGAAGGCAAGAGGGGGTACGCAACCCATACCAGTTAGATGTACCTAATAAAATGGCTAGTAAGTGTATATCCACAACAGTAAACAAAAATAAGTGGAGGTTAATCTGAACAGTATTTATAATGACTCAAAAACACAGGTGATAAAAAAATAACAAAATCAAACAACTCTTCTTCTTCCTCCTTCTCCCAGAACAAAAATCAGGAGGACAGAAAGACAGTTATTAAAATCAGAAGTGAAAAATGCAACAAACACAAAATACAGGAACACCAGAGAAAAATAAACAGTTCCACATACAGAAATTCTAAATAAGGATCACTATATCTAATTCATTCTGCAACCATTTCTCCCTCACGCCAAATGGTCAAAAGATGGCCTCTGCTGGATATCTAGATCTACCCGGCCAATCATTAAAGCCAACCTAACACAATCCAGTGAGCAATGGACCTTACAGCCTTGATCTAGGTGGAAGACTCTGCATATCGTGGGTGCCTTGTTCATGCATGGGAGGGCACGTAGCTGCCAACAAACACAAACACACACACACACTCTCTCTCTACCATCTTCAGACAGCTTCCTGAAGTTGCTGTCATAATTTTTCCTCTCTCTTTGGGACTTTCGATCTTGCGACTCCTCTGCACGCCCGGCTTAAGTGTCTCCATTTTCAGCCAGTTACTGTGCCGTGACCTACGTGGCCAAATATCCTTCACAGATGTGTAAATGAAGTACTGCTGGGATGTCAAAGTGAGTGACAGGCCTTCTCTTATCATGGACAAAAAAATATATACCTCACTATAAATATAACAGCAGGTCATGTCACTTGCAGAAATTCTCAAGTGATTCAGCACTTGTGGGGTATATTGATAAAGAGGATGAGTCAGAGGAGAGGAGTCAGGTGGAGAACGTTTGTTTCTTGGTACAAAGAAAATTATTGCATTTTACCTTCAACAAAACTAATGGACTTGCTTATTGACTTTCACCACACCAAAGAGCCTGTATGTCGGGTAGCTATTCAAGTGGTTTAATGTATGCCACAAAGAACATTCTAACAAATAGCATACAACATTGACATGGTTTAGGTAATGTTAAACGTATTACTCTCTTATTTAATACTTTTATCATCATTATTATTATTGTATGTCTTGCACAAAATGACCAAATGGTACACAAACCTGGCTAAACTAAACTATGATTAAGTAGTCTTGGATTTGGCTGTAGAAAACACGACTTGCAGGACATTATCAGGATCATCTGAATGAAGGACCTACTTGCAACCACAAAAACAAAATTCTGTTAATTTATACTTTAAAGTCACTGAAGTTTGAAACAATAAACACATATAGAAACTAGGAAAAGGGACAGCTTTACTTAATTACACACAAATTCTCCCTCTTTCATGAGTTGGTAACTAAAACGGCACAATCTGTTTCAATCTCCAATGCAAATGGTCTTTGGAATTATGTATGACAGTAATGTGAATGACATCCTAAATAATGCAATAAAATAAAATTAAAACAAAACAAGGAAAATAATATCTCAAATATTCAAATACAGCCAAGACTTCTTTTAATTCTGACACTACTTAAGGTTCAGACTTCAGGAGTCTTACACTTTTACACCACACTAACCTGTCAGTATACAGTTGTGCTTGAAAGTTTGTGAACCGTTTAGAATTTTCTACATTTTTTAACTCAATTTTTCTTTTTGTAAAATCTTGATTGCTTTATATGGATTGTAATAAAATTAAAAAAATTAAAAAAAAAAAAAAAAAAAAGAATTTTCTACATCTATACTAATAAAAGGCAAAGCCCTCACTCACTGACTCACTGACTCACTCACTGACTCATCACTAATTCTCCAACTTCCCGTGTGGGTGGAAGGCTGAAATTTGGCAGGTTCATTCCTTACAGCTTCCTTACAAAAGTTGGGCAGGTTTTATATCGAAATTCTACGCGTAATGGTCATAACTGGAAGCTGTTTTTCTCCATTTACTGTAATGGAGATGAGCTTGAACGCCGTGGGGGCGGAGTTTCGTGTGACATCATCACGCCTCCCACGTAATCACGCAGTACATAGAAAACCAGGAAGACCTCGAAAAAGCGCTGAAGAAAACATGCATTATATAATTGAGAAGGCAGCAAAACAATAAGAAGCGGCGAGTGACATATACAACCATATTCATGAGTTCTGCTACTCGGAAACAAAGCACGATGTAAACCTACACTTTAAATTAAGTTCATAGACAGGCTGCTGCTGGCGTTTGTAATTTAGTGCCTGCCCATATAAGGCCGTCCGTCAGCGGCAATCCAATAGCAAACTCCACTAAATATTCACGGGTGAAGGACTGTGCTTATGGAGAGGAAGATGAGATGGTCAGGGTGGTGTTTGACACAAACTCAGCGAAACTGCGAGAGAAAGTTTTAAGTGCCAGGACTAAGGTAACATTAAATACAGCCATGGACATAGCACGAGATGGCACCAGCACAGCTGGGAACCTTCGATGCATGTACACCGAGGCTCACGTGAACTGGCGCAGTGCACAGATAAAAGCAACAGTTCCAAAGAGCTGAACAAAACCGAATTACACAATTGAAAAGGCAGCAAAAAATATGAAGCGTCTGATAAGCATATTCATAAATCCAGCTACTGCGGAAACAAAGCACACGGTGGAAAAAGTCAATGTCCCGCTAAAGGAAGACAGTGTAAAAAACCCCCGTGCATGCAGTGTGTCAGGTCTCAGATAAAGAAGAAGACGAGCTGTTTATTGATGCAGTAAGAAACGAATCGATGAATGAAACCTGTCATCTTTACAACGATTGACAAACACGGAATGTAACTTGAACACAACACATCCTACAAATACGAACCTGATTGAAAGAAATAATGATAATCAAATCCTTGATGACAGCAACACTCAGTAACACTCACAAAACAAATACTGTATATTGACAGTCATGTTACGTTATTTTTAAAATGTTCCCTTTTCTTTTCTAGCTTTTTAACACACTACTTCTCCGCTGCGATACGCGGGTATATATATATATGTATATATATATATATATATATCCCGATCTACATACTCGAATAATGGATACTTTATTACCATCAATGATTGTTTTGGTAAAGCCATACTCAGTGTATTCATTAGATGAACGGTAAAAAGTAAGAGCGAGGGAGGATGACTTATTGAGGCATGCAGGCTGTAGTGCGTCAACTCTATCTGAATTGCGATCACATTTGAAAAATATATCTTTTCAAGTTCTATTTAGTCCATATGTGTCAAACTCAAGGGCCGGGCCACATCCGCCCGGCGTGTAATTATATCCGCCCGAGATCATTTTATATACTGTATTATTGTTATTAAAGCCGGGTATATGAAGCGCTGGTAACACAATAAACTACAGATCCCATAATGCAGCGCTTCAGCCGCCTTGCCGAACAAGTTATTGCGAAGCTAGCTCACAGATGCTGAAGAGAAAAGTTGATTCTGAAAATAGAGCCTTTAAAACCGATGGGAGGCTGAGTATATGTTTACTGAACCCGTGTGTCTCATTTGTGGAGCTAATGTGGCTGTAATTACAGAATTTAATCTAAGACGGCACTATGAGACAAAACATCAGGGTAACCTGAATGCAATGCAGAAGATACAGAAAGCAGCATAATTAAATAAGAATCTGACACTTCAGCGGACGTTTTAACCGTGCACAATCACAAAGTGATTTCAAGTGAAGCTGCTTTTATGGGAGACACAAATGCACCAGTGCACCTTGCCCCACTTTCCCTGTTGCCAAGTAATGTTAAACCAAGTCGTCACTACGGTGTTCCCAAATACGCACTTTGCTGATAAACTGAGCGCACTGCGCACTGAGTTTGCACGGCGCTTTGGTGACTTTGAAGAACAAAAAAAGTCCGTCTACATGCGGCTCGAACCTTGTGCATGTTTGGTAGCACATATCTGTGTGAGAAGCTCTTCTCAGTGATAAAGACTAACAAAACAGCACACAGGAGTCGCCTCACTGATGAGCACCTGCAATCCATCCTGAGAATCTCCACAACACAGAACCTCACACCAAACAGAAACGAACTTGTGGCCAAAAAGATGCCAGGCGTCCAGCTCTAAAATGACATATGAGCAAAGACAACTGAATGATTTGATTTGTTATTGCTGAAAGGAACACATTTTATTTATATTTCCAGGTTTTGTTATGCAGCATGTTCATATTTGAATTTGTATAATTTTGACAGGATATATTTTTATGGAGAGCAAAATCTTTTGGGATATTTAAAATCTAAGTTTATTTTTATATAAAATTACATAAGAGTAAAGAAATTTGAATGTTTGTTCTTTTAACGTTTACTTTATTTCTAACTTGTATAATTTAGACAGGATATATTTTTATGGAGAGCAAAATATTATAAGTTGTTTAAGGTTTGAGTTGATTTATTCACGAATAATATTCCTGTCTGTTTTTACCATTCCTACCAAAGATATTTCTGTCGACTAAATAAAAATTCCTTCTATTTAAAATTTAAATAGAACTTGAACAAATACGATAGTTCATAATATCCACGCAGACTTGCACGTAAGAGCGGAGTCATCCGTTTTAACAAATGCAGCGTATTGCACTGATCTGAAATAGCTGTGTGTGTATATATGTAGATATGTATGTATATGTATATATGTGTTTATATAAGTGTGTGTGTATGTATGTATGTATATATGTATTTGTGTGTATGTATGTATGTGTGTATGGATTTATGTGTGTGTATATGTATGTGTATATATGTAGATATATATGTATGTATATATGTGTATATGTATAGATATGTATATATATATATGTTTATGTGTGTGTGTGTAAATATATATATATATATATATATATATATATATATATATATATATATATATATATATATATATATAACAACAACACTCATCACTCACAACAGTGACAAAACAATTACATTGACAATCATGTTACGTTATTTTCAAAATGTTTCCTTTTCTTTTTCATTGCTTCTTTAACACACTACTTCTCCACTGCGAAGCGCGGGTATTTTGCTAGTTTCTGCATAAATATGACCTAAAACATCATCAGATTTTCACTCAAGTCCTAAAAGTAAATAAAGAGAAACCAGTTAAGCAAATGAGACAAAAATATTATTCTTGGTCATTTATTTATTGAGGTAAATGATCGAATATTACCTTTTTGTGACTGGCAAAATTATGTGAACCTCACGGATTAGCAGTTAGTTTGAAGGTGAAATTTGAGTCAGGTGTTTTCAATCAATGGGATGACAATCAGGTGTGAGTGGGCACCCTGTGTTATTTAAAGAACAGGATCTATCAAAGTCTGCTCTTCACAACACATGTTTGTGGAAGTGTATCATGGCACGAACAAAGAAGATTTCTGAGGACCTCATAAAAAGAGTTGTTGATGCTCATCAGGCTGGAAAAGGTTACAAAACCATCTCTAAAGTGTTTGGACTCCACCAATCCACAGTCAGACAGATTGTGTACAAATGGAGGAAATTCAAGACCATTGTTACCCTACCAAGGAGTGGTCGACCAACAAAGATCACTCCAAGAGCAAGGCGTGTAATAGTCGGCGAGGTCACAAAGGACCCCAGGGTAACTTCTAAGCAACTGAAGGCCTCAGTCACATTGGCTAATGTTCATGTTCATGAGTCCACCATCAGGAGAATGCTGAACAACAATGGTATGCATGGCAGGGTTGCAAGGAGAAAGCCACTGCTCTCCAAAAAAAATTGCTGCTCGTCTGCAGCTTGCTAAAGATCACGTGGACAAACCAGAAGGCTATTGGAAGAATGTTTTGTGGACGGATGAGACCAAAATAGAACTTTTTGGTTTAAATGAAAAGCGTTATGTTTGGAGAAAAGAAAACACTGCCTCACAGCATAAGAACCTTATCCCATCTGTGAAACATGGTGGTGATAGTATCATGGTTTGGGCCTGTTTTGCTGCATCTGGGCCAGGACGGCTTGCCTTCATTATTGGAGCAATGAATTCTGAATGATATCAGAGAATTCTAAAGGAAAATGTCAGGACATCTGTCCATGAACTGAATCTCAAGAGAAGATGGGTCATGCAGCAAGACAACAACCCTAAACACACAAGTCGTGTTACCAAAGAGTGGTTAAAGAAGAATAAAGTTAATGTTTTGGAATGGCCAAGTCAAACTCCTGACCTTAATTCAATCGAAATGTTGTAGAAGGACATGAAGCGAGCAGTTAATGTGAGGAAACCCACCAACATCCCAGAGTTGAAGCTGTTCTATACGGAGGAATTGGCTAAAATTCCTCCAAGCCGGTGTGCAGGAATGATCAAAAGTTACTGTAAACGTTTAGTTGCAGTTATTGATGCAAAGGGGGGTCACACCAGATACTGAAAGCAAAGGTTCACATACTTTTGCCACTCACAAAAATGTAATATTCGATCATTTTCCTTAATAAATAAATGACCAAGTATAATATTTTTGTCTTATTTATATCTACTCTTAGGACTTAAGTGAAAATCTGATGATGTTTTAGGTCATATTTATGCAGAAATATAGAAAATTCTAAAGGGTTCACAAACTTTCAAGCACAACTGTAAATGTTGCACATATTTCTTTTACAACCTTTGAAATTCTACAGGTTGAGACCATTTAATTCAACAGGTTCATTAAGTTAATTAACTGTTCTTCTGTTTTGTACATTACAGTGTTTACACACAATAACAGATAATGATGGTCACATTGCGCTTAAGTGGATGGGCTGATTTTATAAGGTGTACCTGGGAGTCAAAGGAAGGAAGCACAGAAGCTGTACATGTGAGCTACAGCATAATCAGCCTGCCATTCACAAATGACAAGAGTAAAGGTGCAGAGAAGAGTCTTCAGTAAGAAAAACTGAAAAGTGTTAGTTAGTTGCACAATTAGAATTTAAAAGCAAACATCATGAGACACTGGTATCCATAAGAGTTCTTTTCATATATTTTATTACAAAGCTGTCAAATATTCTAATGTTTGGAATGCACAGTATTCCGCATTTTAAGCACATTGCTGAACCAAAAGAATTACAAACGTGCTCCTGATCTCCTATGTTTGTAGTTACCACCATGAAAGTTACATTACTTCAAACATTTTTCAAAGAACGGGGCTTCTTTAATTAAAAATGTCTATAACTTCTTTCTACTGATTAATCTTCAGGAGACAGCCAAATATAATGGGTTTAGCAGGAGTAAAAGTTAATTGCAGCAATATTTTCAAGCCTTAAAGCAATTTATCTGCTTGAGGGTGTTGTTGTTGCCATGTCAAAATTTTAAGTTAATTGTCAACTATATTGGAATATTCCACCCATAAAGTATACAGTATGTATATCTACTTATACAATAAAACTAGAAGGTCTGTGTGTCCATTCCCTCAGAGCAATCTGATTGGTCAGTTTCACTTTGATAACACGATTGAGTGAGGAAGTGTGAGTGTTAGACACATGCGGAGGAGAAGCGGCATAGGAGTCGCCTTCAGAGACAGAAAGTATAAAACTGGACAGGAAGTGACAGAGGAGCTTCAAAAATAATGACAGAGTCAGAGAAGTTATGGGAATGCATTTGACAGAAGGAGCACCGGTGAAGAGATAACAGGTGTTCAGACACACGAGTATGGAGGAAAGGCACTGAAGGTACATCTAGGGCAAGAGAAAGCACATCTTTTAAAATTATTCTATCAGCTGTCCTAAGTAGGTATCATACCTACTCATTTATATGTTACTTACCCCATGTAGTTTATAAAGATGGCTCAGAAAATTTTTTAATCTCATGGTAATAGCAAACAATAACAAAAACATCCATTAAAAATCTCATGTTAATTCTGTCACAATATCCACATGTCAAGACATCCAGTGGTATGCTTTCAACATGTAAAGCACAAGTACTTTTGGCTATAACTGCAAAATACAAATCTGTAACTCTGTGTTTCTGGATTGTGCATGTGCCCAGGAGGACCGGAGGAGGGCTTGTACCTCCTCCAGACCGCAAGGGGGCGACCGTCCGGGTTATGTTGGGGGCCACGGGTAAAGGGCTTGGAAGCCCAGCCCTGTAGGGACCCGTGGCCACCGGTGCCTGAACAACCCTGGAGCCCAGCACTTCCTGGTGAAGAGAGACAGAGCTGGAGAGAGGATTGGAGGCGGCCAGGAGAAAGGCAGTGGAACTGTGTGGACTGTGGACATTGGGGGATTGGTGCAAGAAGCACTGGGGGTGCACGTAAATACTAAATTGTAAATAAAGGGTGTGTTGGGTGAGATTACGATGTCCATCTGTCTGTGTCCGGGCCAGCTTCCACAATGGATAGAATTTATCTGAATTGCATTTACACCCGACATTAAAATGCATCTCCAGTGTCTGCACCAACAAAGATCAGATGTCACCTTCCCACACAAAATTCAAGCCAGCTTCTACTGGCATGTTTGTTGCATACAGTTGTTGTTATTTTTTCACTTACCTTAGATATGTTTGCTATCTTTCAGTGATCTGATCACAATCCAGTCACAAGTGCATGTACTCCTGGTGGTTAATGCAGTCGAGTGCTATTCAGTCATGATCACATTATCAAAAATGCATATTAAAGTCAGACATAAAGGGATCCTTTTTCTCTTGCTCTGTTGACTCAAGTTAAGTTACTTATGGGGCCCTTGTAGCCTCTTGTCAGTGCCCTTCCCCTTGAATTTCAACATAGATTTGCACCTGCCCTGAGAATTTTTTTTATTTTCCTTTTCTCTTTGAGCCCTGAACCACAATAACGTCAGTACTGTGACCCTGGCACCATCTTACCAACTGTCCAACCATTCAAACCCTTCTATCTCTCATTTTCTACATACAGTACAAATAAACACAAAATGCATCTCGTATACAGTATATCTATAGGTAAATAATTTGATATTTGTGCAATATAGTGGCTGGCAATTTCAGGAACAGATAACCTTAACTAAGGCAGAGCTTTTCTTAATTTAACTTTCACTCGAAGACAAACACAATGCAGGTAGGTAATTGCTAAAAGGAATTGTATCTATAGCAACACAAATGGCTCCATCAAAGAAATAACAGTCATGAAGTAATACAAGATGCTATGCTCTAGTTTTTGTTCAGTATTATGAATCTAACATACTGTACTGTATATCATTTATCATATCTGATGAGCTTTCAGCAGACTCTAATAACCCCAGTTAATATTGTAAATTGTTTTCTGCAACGTGATGACACAATGGTATACTGGTTAGTGCTGCTGCATAAAAGCTTCATGAGGTTGAGTTTAAATCATAGCCTGGTCAATGGATGTTTGACGTTTGCATGTTCTCCTTGTGTCTGCTTGAGATTTCTCCTGTTAAATTAGAGAAAAGCCAAGCAAAAATGACTCCTTTTATTGGCTAACTAAAAAGATTACAATATGCAAGCTTTCGAGGCAACTCAGGCCCCTTCCTCAGGCAATCTCCGTGATTACATTTTGCCTGAAGAAGGGGCCTGAGTTGCCTCGAAAGCTTGCATATTGTAATCTTTTTAGTTAGCCAATAAAAGGAGTCATTTTTGCTTGCCTTTTCTCTACATTCATAATGGCTAACACGGTACAACACCCTAGTACTCCTGTTAAATTATACAGACATGAATATTAAGTTAAATGATAAATCTAAATTGTTTTCTAAGAAAGATTAATACCATTTCTAGGGTTAGTTTTTTACTTTCACCCAGTGTTGCTGGGATAGGTTTCAGTGGCCATGTGACCTTGAATTGGACCATGTGGATGGATGGACGGACGGACAGATAGGTAGATAGACAGCCTTCCAGCACACATGAGGATCACAGACAGAGCCTTTCATTGCGAAGGATAAGTAAGCATAATCACCCTGAGTGCTTGCTGGAAAACTAAAACTACATACACTTCCAGCCTAATTCAGTAATCCTATTACTTCTGCTAATTACTATTACAAAGTACTGAGGACAAATATCAGTCACTATCTTTCTTCTACATTTTAATTGATCTTCAAAGCTTCACATTTGTGAGCAGCTTCATTGTTCCACTAATCTTTAAAGTGAAGGACCCACGGATATTGATTTCAGACGGGCTTTTGCATATCTTCTAGGTATTTACTGTACTTAGTTTCATGTATTAAAACAAGCTGTGAATAAATAAATATGCATTGCTTGTGACATTAAGTCTAAGTTCTGGCCTTTAAAAACTGCAGTAAAACGTTGAAAGATCTAATAATTAGAGTAAAAGTGTGAAAGAGGGAGAGAGAGGCTAAATAAGCCTAAACAATTTTCAGAATTTTCATCTATTTTATATATACAAGACCATATAAAGGTTTGGACACCCCTAGCCAAATTAAACATTTTGTTGTACAACTTCAACAGCAAACAAACCAAAACAATGGCATTTTTTTTCTGAAAATGTTACTGTTTGGTTGGGATTTATTTTATGATCAAAAAAATGTAAAACAAGTTTGAGTGCCACAAGTTTGAGTGCCCTACTAAATCGGAACACAGTAACATCCCCTTTGGCAAAAAACGTAGCCTATAAATGTTTCTTTTAGCCAGCTATGAATCTCTCAATGTTCGTTTTGGATATTTTTTTTCCTCACTCTTTCATGCAGATGGCTTATGGCTATGAGATATTCTCGGGCTGGCCTGTGTGTATAGCATATTTAATTTCTAACCAAAGATTTTCAATGATGTTCAAGTCTGGGGACTGTGAAGGACATTTCGAAACCTTCAATGTAAATTTCAAAGTGTACTGTTGTCTTGTTGTAGAAGCCTTCCACTTTTTCATCTTTAGTTTCCTTCCTGACATTCTTCTTGAGGATTTGTTGAAATTTAGTTGAATCCATTCTTTCCTGTACTCACACAGCATTTTCTGTGTCACTAGCTGCCCCACAACCCCAAAGCATAACAGAGCCACCTCATACTCAATGGTTGGCAAGGTGAGCCTTTGTTCAAATGTTGCTATTTTTGTTTCCTCCAAGTATATCCGCTTGGGGTTGTGGCCAAAGACTTCGATTTTAACTTCATCTGTCCACAGCATTTGGTTCTAAAATGCCCCTGTCTTATACAGATATTTTGGTCATTTACAACATTGTTTTTTGTGATGAAATTGCAGGAATAGTTTTCTTCTCATGGCTCTTCCATGACAGCTATGTCTGTGAAAGTAATGCTGCACAATAGAGCAGAGCACCATCACTACTTTCCCATGTATGGTTTAGATTTTTCTTCTAGATCTTTAGTTGACCGATATGGTTCTCTTTAACATTCTGGTCTATGTAAATGGGTAACTAGAAGAGCTCAAATATCTTTATATAGCTTTCTCTGCGTTGTAGGCATCAATTAGCTTAATTTTCAGATCATTGGAAGACCCCATGGATAATGAGTGTTGCTCAATGGTTGACTAGACAAACACTTTAGTTGGGTATAACATCATCATCAGATGACAATTCTTGACCAGACTATCACCTAATCCAGTCTAGACCAATTACCTAATGATGTCTGAGCCTGAAAGAGTGCCACATTTACTCTTATATTATTATGATTATTTGTAATTTATTTTTCACGTCATCAACGTGAACACGTGGACTCAGGATTGGGTCACTGCTTTTTGCAGATGATGTTGTCCTGTTTGCTTCATCAGGCCGTGGTCTTCAGCTCTCTCTGGATCAGTTCGCAGCTGAGTGTGAAGCGGCTGGGATGAGAATCAGCACCTCCAAATCCGAGAGCATGGTCTTCAGCCGGAAAAGGGTGGAGTGCCCTCTCAGGGTTGGGGGAGAGATCCTGCCCCAAGTGGAGGAGTTCAAGTATCTCGGGGTCTTGTTCACGAGTGAGGGAAGAATGGAGCGTGAGATCGACAGGCGGATCGGTGCGGCATCCGCAGTGATGCAGGCTCTGCATCGGTCTGTCGTGGTGAAAAAGGAGCTAAGGCAAAGCTCTCAATTTACCAGTCGATCTACGCTCCTACCCTCACCTATGGTCATGAGCTATGGGTAGTGACCGAAAGAACGAGATCGCGAATACAAGCAGCTGAAATGAGTTTCCTCCGCAGGGTGTCTGGGCTTTCCCTTAAAGATAGGGTGAGAAGCACAGTCATCCGGGAGGGGCTCAGAGTAGAGCCGCTGCTCCTCCGCATCGAGAGGAGTCAGATGAGGTGGCTTGGGCATCTGATCAGGATGCCTCCTGGACGCCTCCCTGGTGAGGTGTTCCGGGCACGTCCAACCGGGAGGAGGCCCAGGGGAAGACCCAGGACACGCTGGAGGGACTATGTCTCCCGGCTGGCCTGGGAACGCCTTGGGATTCTCCCAGAAGAGCTGGAAGAAGTGGCCGGGGAGAGGGAAGTCTGGGCCTCTCTGCTTAAGCTGCTGCCCCCGCGACCCGACCTCGGATAAGCGGAAGAGGATGGATGGATGGTCATCAAATAAATTGTAACCTTACATTAACATTTTCATGTTTGGGTTTAGTTTGTTTGTTGTCAAAGAGATGCTTTTGGTTTTTTACCTTAGAAAATGTAATTTGGCAAGTGGTGTTCAGACTTTTCATTGAAATGGTATCTCCATCCACAAAGCCCACTACCTTGGTCTTTATGAACAGCTTTCCTTTTTAAGTCACAGGCTTGAAATTTGGCAATTTGGCCTAACTAAAAGTCAGGCTTTTGACATACAGTTTCAGTCTGGTGGCTTAGATTCAGAAAGATGGCCACAAAATACTACAGTGAGAGATATCAATGGAAAAACAGTGCCACATAGGATGTGATAGTGTAACAATGAGCACATTTGACATTTAAGAAGAGAATCCATGTTCGATTCCCATCTATTACATTAAACTTTTTCCTTAATCAAGCACAGTGGAGCCTTGGTTTGTGAGCATAATTCGTTACGGAAACTTGCTTGTAATCCAAACCACTCGTATATCAAAGCGAATTTCCCCATAAGAAATAAGGGAAACTCAGATAATTCGTTTCACAACCCACAAATATTTATACAAAAATGATTAATACAAATCTTCACTCTAACTAACGGAATCACTGCTATCTGTTGGCTCACTGGAATCTTTTTCTTTTTTTGCAACCTTAACAAGGAAACCTATCCAATGACAGTTGCTTTTGCCTGAAGAGTCACTACACTTGGACACAAAATAAAAAAAAATGCTTTACTCACTGTAAAGTTTCTAAACTCTTTTGGCATTCCCCCCCAACGGGACAACACGCGGAAGAGTGTCCCAAAGCAAACAACTGCAAGCTCCCAGCGCTGTAGCAGTTCACCGTAAAAGTGAATCAGAAAAGATTGCGGTCAAGCTTCAAGCGCCTGCCATCGATGGGTGATGCAACGAACATTATAAATGTAAGAGCACAGTATTACTTAGCCACTAACCTGGCCACGACCCTGCCTGATTGCTGTGTCTCTGTATAGGAGAGTGGTAGATCCCGCTACAATAAGTAACAGTGCTGTTACTGTTTCACGCTGAATAAAGATGGTTTTGCTGAAGTACTGAGACTCAGCCTCGTGTTTTGGGGTGCATGACAGGGACTCACACGTTACAACACACACACGTGGTCACAATGCTATAGTAAACAGTATACACTCATACAGATGTTGACTATACGAGTGAGGCACGCCAACTGAGAATGAGAATAGGAGACATTACCCACAATCTCCACGTGACGCTCGGCAGACAAAGCGTATACGTACTACTCGTATTGCAAGACCTCGCTCATTTATCAAGTTAAAATGTATTCAAATGAATCCAAATGTATTCGCAGACCAAGTTACTAACAATCCAAGGTTTCACTGTATTACTCTCACTGTTTTTATCATGTCACCAAGCTATCCTGTGTGGAGTCACATTTTCTCAATTTTTTTGCAGTATGGAGTTGCAAGCACAATCACGCACCATTATACCCCAGTTGCAATCTGCCTAACACTGTTTCTCTGTTATTGTATGCTAGCTGTCCCCCGCAGTGCTGCCCACGTAGTAGTGAAACAGGACATACTTTAAAAATCAATAAACAAACAGGTATTACTAGCTAAGTGGAGGAAGGTACGCTCCAACACATGGAAAGAGGTAGGCCGACTCAAACAGAGGCTGGCACACGAGTGCCATATAATGATAACGATATATAACGATATATATCGGATGACAATATGAAAACGTCTATCGCTGCACATTACGCTATCGTTTGTTTCGTGGTGTCGCAAAATAAACTGTTTACGGCAATATTTTTTTCATTGTTTTGATGGCCACCACGTGGATGCAGACACACTAGCATGGCTGATGAAGACGAGGCAACACCAGGTAGCTCCACACAGAAGGACCTTGTTCCTAAACGAGGGGCTACCTCTGTAGTATGGAGATGGTTTGGATTTGAAGAGTCTGACACGGACCAGAAAACGGTACTGTGCAAATTATGCTGCAAACCGATCGCTACCACAGACTCCAACATGACAAACCTCTTCTACCACCTCCGCAAAAAGCATGTGAGCGAGCATGCAGAGAGTTTACAACTGAGAGGCAGGCCAATGAGGATATTACAGTTGTAAAGGTACTATTTAACGAGCATGTTAAAAGCTTGGAAGATTAATTGCTACCAAAACAATTTGCTTAAGGCATAATTTTCCCTGCAGCGTTTGCTGTCAGCGTTAATCTTGTTAAAATTACGTTTACGCCACAACTGCATTAACATGGCAAATCTCCGTTAACGAGTTACCGCGGATCGCCCCGTGCTTGGGGCTGGACGGCATCAACACGTTAGCGCCGTCCAGTCCCACGCACGGGGCGATCAGCTGTAACTCGTTAACGGAGATTTGCCACACTACGATGTGCAAATTAACATTTTACTAGAATGTAGCCTAAAAAATATTATATTTAATATTATATATTTAATATATTTTTGTCGTAAGCCTTATTGCTGCTACAGTTTGAAGTACAATGTTTAAATTTGGTATTGACAGTTAATGTTAGACTTGTATTTATTTTGTTTAAAGGGTTTATTGGCCTTATATAGTTTAGTTATTAGTGCTTTGATCCTTTTATATTTAATATATGTTGTGAGAGTTATTGCTGCTACAGTTCACATTTTGTTTATGTCAGGCATTTTATATAGCAGTATTTTATATTGGGCCTTTAGTAATTTGTTTTTGAAAAGTGTTTTATATTTGATACATTATCATTTTATGTTTACATTCTAAGTCAAACATTTGCTCAAATGTTATAAATAAAAGAACAGAAATAATTACAAGTTGAGTACTTCTCATTTTTGATTTTTTTAATTTAAATGAAAAAAAAAGTAGTGGTGATTATATAAACTATTCACTGAATACAAAGAAAATGTACTATATCGTGATATCGGGATATGAAATGAAATATCGGGATATAAGATTTTGGTCATATCGCACAGCCCTATGTTGAAATAACGTGGCTACAGTATAACAACATAAATAAAGCTGGCTTTGAGTCTTTTTGTACGTTTTGGCATCATTCAAAAACGGCTATATGGCCCCTTGTTACACTGGCAGGAATTGCTCGGTGAATCTGACATGATCAGGTTTCCATCATCAAGCATTAAGACCCTCCTTAATGAGATCAGATGCTGATGTTAAGACTGATTGCTTGAAGGTGAATGGCAGTCTGATAGAAGCAGTTTTCAGTTTCCTAGCTCTCTGGCTTCTTTATCATTCTCCCCACAGTTACTGAACAATTCTGCTGCTATTGGATGCTTAATCGTGTAAAATTTGGGATAAAACATTTAACCGTACTGAATGCAGTTTACTGCTTTTCTGAAACAACAGTGGCAAACACTACTGAAAGCAACAGCACAGTGTCAGACGCTAAGCAAAAACTGTCATCATCTGCTTTCAAATATGGGCCAATCTCTATTTAAACTGGGGGCAAAGAGGAGTTCGGAAGTCATTATTTTCTAAATGACTGACTAAACAAGTGTTATGAGTCCAACCACAAACCAGCATGGATGTTGAAAACCTAAGGGAAATGTACAGAAATGCTGCTTGCGACAGATGCATGAAAGGACTGTGAAACTCCCAGAGACATTGAAACTAAATCCAAATTTTCAGTTCAAGCCTTCTTGTTTTGATGAAGTCAACAAATAACCAGTAACTAAATGGGCACATTCTAGGTTTACAAATTTCACAAATATTCATTAATGATAGTTCAATATTTTAAAAAATAATTTGTAATACTTGCATTGCTATAAATGAAACAAAACCTATTTCTAATCGCTAATCATTTTTTTGAGACTTTCAAATTTTAGTACTTTCATTATCTCTAACCTGCTCTGCATGTGTATCGCACCAACGTTTTTAAAATCTTTATGAAGTTCTACTTTGCCATCCACACTTTGTCCTTTATTTCCGGCGCCGGGCATGGTTAGATGTCTTGGCACAAAGTCTCGTCTCGCGGGCCATGAAACCCTCTCTCTGAAAAAGTCACGTCTCGTCCCAGGCTAAAAAGTCTTGTCTCATCCCAGAATTTTTTAATTATAATAGAGAGATAAAAGTAAAGAATGCAAATGCAAAGAGACATGCCAATCATAGAATAAGTACTTGAATTTTAGTGAAGGAGAGACACGACTGAGGAAAGCCATTATAGTTCCTATAAAGAGTATCCACCCTCTTGGAAATTTCACATTTTATTGTGACATACAACATTGAACATTCACACAACATTGAATCACAGTGGATTTAATTTGACTTTTTTTTGGCACTGATCAACAGGAAACAACTCTTTAATGTCAAAATGAAAACAGATCTCTGCCAAGTGGTCTCACTGAATTACAAATATAGAACACAAAATACTTGACTGCTTAAGTATTCACCCCTTATTAATGCAACACACTTACAGTAAATCATTGCTCGTGTAGCCCATTGGTATTGGAAGTCACGTCATAAGTTCAATGGCGATCACCTCGGTGTTGTTTCAACTGATTGTCGCATAAATGCTATGGCCCAGCTTGTGGTGAGTCAGTATGATTGCCTAACCTACGCAAGGAAATCAAAGGAGCACTCCATGCATGATTGAATAGTACAAGCAAAAAGCCAAAGCTCCACAGGAAAATAACAATGCTAATCCTAATACAGCTTAAACAGTTTTGCTTAGATAAATGGAGAAAAACTGAAGTGTCCAAATGTGCAAAGCTGATGGTGAGAGAGACACAGAGAGCTGTGCACACAGACATCTACTGAATACTGACTTGAAGGGCGTGAAAACTTATGTAATCAATCATTTAGTGTTTTATATTTGAAATTAATTTAGACCTCTTTACAGAGATCTTTTTTAACTTTGACATTAATGAGTCTTTTTGTAGATCAACATGAATTGTCAGAGGTGCCAGGGACGACGACCCGGCCGGGACGCAATGAAGGACCGGAAGGGGGCGTGCCCGCCTTGGATCACGTGCGGGCTGCCACCCTGGTTGGTTTGGGGGCCACGGGTACAGAACTTTGAAGCTCCACCCTGTAAGGGCCCGTGGTCACTGCCAGGGGGTGCCCCCATGCCTTTGGAGCCCTGGACCTCAGCATTTCCGCCACACCAGGAAGTGCTGGGGGAAAGAAGAGCAGGGACACCCGGAGTGCTTCCGGGGATGCAGCCAGCACTTCCACCACACAGGGGCGTGTCGGCGGGTGATTGCCGGAACCCACCTGGAGCACATTCGGGTGATAATAAAAGGGGCCGCCTCCCTTCATTCTAGGCGAGAGTCGGGAGCGGAGTGGACTGAGCTGAAGGAGGCAAGGAGGCGGCCTGAAGAGGAAAGTGAAGGCATTGTTGTGAGGCCAGGACTTTGGGGGTTTTGTGGTGCACTGGACTGTTGTATATATTGTAAATAAACGTGTCTGTGGGTGACATGAACGTGTCTGCCTGTCTGTGTCTGGGCCAGCTTCCACAGAATATATTTATTATAGGTATTGTATATTGTCAGGAGTTCTTTTAGATTAGGGAAATGGTGTAAAACTAGAAGGAACACCTGTAAAGAATATGTTGTGTTTGTCTCGGACAAATTCATAATGACCTGTGGATTTGGCCAATTCATTAATCCAGGCACACATTCATTTTTTAATACACTTACTCAATTAATTTGAGAAGAACAGAAGAAAAGAATAAAAACTCTAAAAAAAATCATCCATCCAACTGTCTATTTTCTAACATACTTATACAGTTAGTGTTGTGTGGAGTGGAATTGGGCACAGGGCAGGAATCAAACCAGAATGGAATCCCAGTAAATCACAAGACAAATTTTCACACACAATGAGATAATCTAATTAACCCTCTGATAACTCTGAAGGGATAGCAGGTGCCACTACTAATGTATACAAGTAAAAGATACAGAAATGATTGTCAACACCAGGTATGCATTTACCATTAGTAATTGAATGTCCAGCAAACCTCCTGAGTTGCAGACCCCCAATGGGTCCCCTAAGATTATTCTTTTGATCATGGATCCTGTGCACAGTATGTTCCCTGCATATAAGAAAGGGCAGCTCTAGGTAGGTAGGTAGATCGATTGATAGGAAAGGCACTATATGATAGATAGATAGATAGATAGATAGATAGATAGATAGATAGATAGATAGATAGATAGATAGATAGATAGATAGATAGATAGATATGAAAGGCACTATATGATAGATAGATAGATAGATAGATAGATAGATAGATAGATAGATAGATAGATAGATAGATAGATAGATAGATAGATAGATAGATAGATAGATAGATATCCATTCCCTTCCCTTCCCTTCCTCCCTCCCTCTGTCCCAGGCAGGGGAAATTTTGGCTTTTTACAGAAGGAAGGGATGGTTTCAAGGACCAAAAGAATAACCTGTCTGTTTTTTTCTCCAAAGTCACCAACCCTGACCCAGACTCTAAAATGCTGCAAAGTAGTGGTCTCCAACTCCGGTCCTGGAGGGCTGCAGTGACTGCAGGTTTTCATTTTTTTTTTTTTAAATTGGTGACCAGTTTTTGCTGCTAATTAACTTCTTTTTTACATTTTGTTCCCATAAATGTCTTCATCATTCCTCTGAATTGCTTCATTTCTTTCCTTAAATGGCACTCAAACAGAAATTAACTGACCAACTAAGTCAGGGCCTTTAAACTCCAACCAATTTCACTTCAACCAGTTGCTTAGTTAGGCGCTGACTCTTGTTGTTAATTAAATCCGCTCCTTAATTCACTGGCTTGATGCTGCTCTCATTTTGCAATAGCAGACATTTCCAAAATTGTTGACTTTCTCTTTTCTAAGAGCATTGATAAAATGTTTTGGAGACCTGAGCAGATCAGCATTCCTGAGACCATCATTTTCTTTATTTTCAGATATTGTATGATGGACACAGTTTGCTAGTCATGCTTTGGTACATTTTGCATCTCATTATTGCTTGGCTGCTAATTAAGGAAAAAGAAACAATTAAGGGGTCTGAGTGTTCAAGAACAAGTCAATTAAAATGAATTCAAAAGAAGCTAATTAGCAGCAAAAACAGGTTATTAATTAAGAAATGGGTTAGAATGAAATCCTACAGCCACTGTGACCCTCCAGGACTGGAGTTGGGGATCCCTGTTGTAAAGGCTTACCCCATAAACCTGCGAGACTGAAGTCCCAAAAAAAGGGTTGCCACTCGGTTAAATAACGACAGAAGCAACACGCCCATACAGAAGGGCCCATGGACAGGAGACCCCTGAAGCGTTCTACCATCTTGACATAGAGGTCGGATGTCTAGTACTTCACAAAAGGAATGCTATTAAGTTGCAACACCAGAGAAACAAACACCCCAGGCAGAGGCCTGTCCTAATTTATAAACAGAGCGGATGGTGAGTGCTGGAGTTAAACACTGGAGAAACTAATGTTTTGGTGGAGAGTGCAATCACTTTGCCTCTGGGCAGGTAGGGGTATTAAAGAATACACACCCAGAGTGGTGTACATTCCTACATTTCCAAAGTTAAACCATCCTAACCATAACCAGAATCCCAACTGGACTCCAAGCAGGCCAACATCCCAAGCCAATATAGCTTGTCTTCACACAGATGATAGAAGGAGAAGTAAAGGCGTGAGTGGAGAGAGGCCTAGAGCCAAAGTCAAAACAGAACAGGGCATGTGATCATTCAATGGATGTGAGTGGAGTCATATCCAAAAACAGAGTTCCAAAGGACAGCAGCTGTCCACAAGCTAAATACACATAACCCTAACCATAACCCCAACCACTGAGAGAATTAAGACTGGAAATTTGTGTCTGCAGAGGGAAAAAAAAGGTATTACCGACTCATCTTCAAGTTTTAAATGGAGAATGGCATCCCCCTCCTTGTAATCCTTGATAATTTCAGCTGACTTCCACACTTCATCCGGATCAGGAATCCAAACCTTGGTGTACTGAAATTAAAAGGAGATGCACAAGGATTAAAACCGGAAATCAGGAACTGGTAGTAAAAGTGACTTTTTGTTTCTCCTTGATTTCACAGGATACATCAATTATTTCTCTTATTTGAAATACTTTACCCAATAATAGTAAACAAGGAAACTTTTGTGGGATGAAATTCTGCCGAGATCTGAAATGACTCAATAATTACATTTTCCTTAAATGTTTTGTAAGGCCTTATACTGTTTATACCAGCTTGGGGTTAAACGGCACAGGATTCTATTCTAGCAGCAAATATAAGAATACCAAAGAAACAGAGGACTGGTTACATAAAACATTACTGTCATTATGCATGCATATAACGAAAGTTTTGTTCGTAGGACTCGGCTTCAAGGCAGAATACTTAAAATACACAATAATCTATAAATAATAAAATAAACATAAGTATAAAAGACAGCAGCAATAAAACATCATCAATTCAATGCACCAAAGGCTTCTCATAGCTTTATAACTTGTGTTTATCAGCTTCCATGATTATAAAATTTTTGGGTCAGACAAATTATTAACAATGCAAAGTGTCCATCAAACCATACTATATTTCATACTTTAGACAAGAGGTATCCGAGTGGTAACATCATGTCATTAGGGTTGATGGATTTTAAGAACAAGCCTTCCTCAGGGCATTCTAAACTGTTATAAAACAGATCCATCACAAACTATTGAATTAAAATATACAGCAACATTTTGAATTGTTAATAATTTGTTTGACCGCCAAAAAACTGTAATCATGGAAGCTGATAAGCTTAAGACATGAGAAGACTGAGGTGCTAAAATATAATGCTTTTTGTTTGGAGGATGTTAAACTTATCGAAAATTTCATGTAACCAGTCTGCTGTTTCTTTGGTTTTCTTGCTGAAATTTACCGACAGCAGACTTCAATAATAAGATTGTTTAGTATATCAGCATCAGAGATAAGGCAGGAGCAAACCATGGATGGTGCACACCAGCCCATTCCAGCACACTCAGTAACGCTGGGGTAATTTGGAGTTATCAGCCAATTACAGTGCATCTGGAAAGTATTCACAGCGCATCACTTTTTCCACATTTTGT